>NC_062216.1:138843093-139146123 GCF_902686445.1 Sciurus carolinensis
TTCTCAAGGAAAACTGGAATTATACTGTTCATATTACTTGATACCTCATTTTTCCACTTGTAATAAGTTGCAATTTTCCATTCTTCTATTCTACAATTTTTAATACAGAATATTTTAGCATACTGTTGAATATAAAATTAATTTGCAACCTTTTTGTCTTGGCATTGATGTGGTTTCTCTTTATTTGCTATAATGGACAGGCAGATATGCTTCATCTGTGGGCATGACATTCCAAAGAAACCCCTCCCTATCTGTGTGTGTGTGTGTGTGTGTGTGTGTGTGTGTGTATACGCACGCGTGTGTGTATTTCTTTCTTTACTTTCTTCTTTTAAATGCTCAGATTTCTGGATCAAAAGGTAATTCTATACATTTTGATATATATAATTAAAGTGTTCTCCAAAACTTTGGTAAATCTTGTGAATAAAATTCTCACTATCTTTTCCTTACAAAATATTTAAATAGAAATAACTTAGAGGATACTGAGTTTTGTAAAATCTTAACATTCTGTCACATTTGTCTAGATCTTTTTATTATAAGTCATAAAACATTACAGACACAATTGATGCTCCCTGTGTATCTCTCCCAGTTCCATAGTCTTTCTAGAAACAATCACAGGCTAATTTATAAGGCTCAATGGAAAGAAAAAGTGCTTGGACATTCAAAAATGATTGATTATATTCCTCCTCTTTAATAAGAGCTTGTATCCAACACCTCTCTGTGGACATCTCTGAGTGTTAAGCGGAAAGAGTTAGTGTAGGTGGTGTCTGACTCCTGGGAGTCTCAGGTATAGAAGAGAGTTTCATCAGAACATTGCAGTGTGTCATTCTACATGAGTTATAACCTCATAGAGCTAGGAATGGATAGGTAAGATGAAGATGTAATATGAAATGAGGAAAAATGTGCAGTCTTAAAGTTCTCAGGTTGTAGGACATTCATTTCAGTTTTGATATGTTTCTCCCTTCTCTTCCTCCCATTTCTCCTTAACTAGAATATGGTAACACCACGTAAACAAGTTGGGTTACTCCTCCTGTGCCTATTGCTGCCACTGCCATTTCTTCTTCCTTCCTGTCCCCCTTTCCTTTTTCTTTCTTCATCGTCAGCAACAGGATTAAATTTGAGAGGAATCTTCCACCCCCTCCAAGGAATAGTAGTAGGCATTAGAGAGAATACTCCCCTTTTCACCCCTCCTGGTTTTCTGGATAATTCTGAGTTTCTCTGGTGCTACCTGCTGAAGCACAACCTGAATTATAGGTCTGTTTTTTCTAGGAAACTGATCTAGACAGGGCTGACGTATTTCTGCATTATGTGATTGGGAACCCATGTTCCTAAGAGTATCTTAAGTGCTATCATGAAGAGTTTGACTGCTGAAATTTGTGTTCCCTTAAAAAAATGTAATACACTCTTAAGTTTATTTAACATTGTAGTCAACATTTAAAAAAATGTTTTTAGTTGTAGATGGGCACAATACCTTTATTTTATTTGTTTATTTTTATGTGGTGCTAAAGATGAATAAACTTGTGTTTTGAAGTATGTTTGGAACTTATCTTTTACTTTTGACTCTCAATATTAAGTTAATTCAATCTTTTCATAGTAAACTAAATCCTATTTCCTTTCACTTCAGTTCTCTGTTTTTCCTGCATTTTTGTCAGGAACACAAATGAAACAAGGTAAAATGGTGTCCTCACCTTCTTCTTTGAATTTATTGTCAGGCATGACTCACAACCCGAGAATCTTTAAGATATCCATTCATGCCTTTTCTCTTCATTGACAGTGGATTCAGTTCAAATAACAGGTATTGATTTCCTGAAAGCCTTTTTTTCTATTCTTTTTCCTGCTGACTGCATTTCTTACCATTGGCAATTCTTCCAGTTTTAACCTGAGATGATCTGGCAGGGGTGCAGATGTCTGGGCTGTTCTTTCATGTTGAGATGAGGCAGTCTGTGGCCAGAGCTGGTGGATGGGTTCTGAGTGTATGTACCCATGCAGGAATGATCTGCAGGACTAAAGAATCTCTTTATTTGCATTACGTTTCTCTGTTAAAATAATTGTCTGTCCTACAGAGAGATGTGCTTTCCAAATACTTTTACAAAAACAGTGTCCCTAGTGGTTAAATTAATGTACGGTTATTATGCTGCTTTAAGTAAGTAATTACTCAATTTGGAGGATTTCCTGGAACAGTCAGTTGACACTGCCCAAAGCCAAGTATCTGCAATTTAGATGGGGTGTCACTGTGTGAATAAGCAACATGATGCCCTCTTAAAAGTGCTTAAAGCCTTCTCTGTTTGTGTGCAATAGTAGTCTTTTGAGCTAGTCATTGTTTTTGCAATGTCTGTGGATAGTTTGCCTCAGAGACTTTTTCTTACTTTGTGTTAATGTGTCAGAAAAGTGCTACTTCAATTGCCATTCATTCACACTTGTGGCTTTTTACTTAAAAAGTAATTATTGAACATTATTGTTGAGCATTTGGTTTGTGACATTAATGAGTTATTAAATGGTCTCTACCCATAGGAAGCAGAGATTCTAGAAGGACACAAAGATTCAAATAGGCACATAAAGGTTGAAAATTGGCAATAGGCTCATCACATCTTCCTTGGAATCAGAAAACACTGTTAGTGCTTATAATTGTGGGATGTTATTTGGACCCTCTGAACTTCATTTCTCATCTGTAAAATGGGAATAGTATTGTTTTCCTCAAGGGATTCTGTGTAGATTAAATGATGTAATATATATGAATTAGCTGGCTCAGAATCTGGAACATGTTTCACAAGTAACAAAATATCAGTGTCCTTTGCTATTTTGAAAATGTTTCTTTACATTCTGTGTTCCAGGTCTTCCTTAAAGGGAACCTAAATTTGACATCCACGGATCATAAGAACCTCTGTTATCTTTGATACTGCCCTTCCTTCTAATTCCTTTTCATTGATTTGTGTACTAGTCCCTCTTTCTCTACGTTTTATTCCTTAGCTTGGCTCCCTAGGCCAACCAATAGACCCTAAGTGATCCCATTTCTTCCTTTATCTCTCAAGTCTCTTATCTGCACTGCTCTCCTGGAGTTCTTCCAGAAATCCATTTCTGAGCAGGTCATTTCCCTGCTCCACACCCTCTCTAGGCCTTCTGTTTCTTACCGGGAACACAGGCTTTTAAAATGAAGCGCTTACACTTGTCTTCCTTGCCTCAGCTCATGTTCTACCCCCACCCCTAAGACACATCTTCTTTCAGCAGCATTTGTACTTCCAAACCAGAACCTGAACTTTGCCCTCTGTGTTCTTGTCTTACTTGCCTAGGCCACTGACATTTTTCTTCTATTAATTTTTAAAAAATTAAAAAAAAATTTGTTCAAATTAATTGCACCTGACAGTAGAATGCATTTATACATTTTGATAGATTTTAATCCCTTAGCTATCTTTGCTTGTCATTCTTCTCTTTTAGTACATCCCAGGTGAAAGATTTGCACAAGCTGAAGAGAAGCCAGAACACTGTCTTCCTTGCACACCCAAACTTCTCAGACACGAAGCTCCCTTTTCTTTTGCTCCTCTCCCACGGCAAGGGGGTGTCAGTCTTCACCACTCTATCGGTTATCACCGAAAATCATTAATACCTGTCTGTCGTTGAAGTCAAAGAATTGTTTTTAGGTCTTTTCCTTAATTGATGTCTCTTTAGTATTTGACTCTGAGAGCCAACTCTACTTCCTTGAAATTCTCTACAACTGTCATGTCCAATATAGAAGGCAGTAGCTATTCATGTGACTATTTAAATTTTTAAATTAAAATAAATTTCCATTCTTCAAATGTGGCTATTGAGCCCTTGGAAGGTGGCTAGAGTGACTGAGAATTAAATTTAAATTTTATTTACTTGTAATTATTTAAATTTTGCTAGCCATGAGTAGCTAGTGATTACCCTATTAAACAACAGGGATATAGAACATTCTGATCATTATAGTAATTTCATTGGACATGATTGCTCTAGACAAAGGGTTAGGACAGCTTTTCTTTAAAGAATTGTATAGTCAAGAGTTTGGGTTTTGTGGGCCAGACAAGTTCCTGTGCAATTTTTTTTGCAGAGCAAAAACAGCCGCAGAGAACACATATAAACAATTGAGCATTGTTATGTTCCAATAACTGTTTATTTGCACAAACAGGTAGTGAACCAGATTTGACCTGTGGGTTCTAGTTTGATGATTCCTTTTGTCAGTGCTTGGTTTCTTTGATAACCTGGTCTTTATGTTCTTTTCCTGTTTTCCTTTCTTAGACTTCAATATTTCTCAAATCACCTCCTTTCCATCTTTGTTATAACACTTCATTTTTGGGGAGAAAAACAAAACAAAACAAACAAGAAACACAACCTCTCTAAACTGTCACCTTTGGCTCGTGAGTTTCTCTAGGTTTCTTTCATTGCCATATAACTGTGGCCTCATAGCTTCTCTAAGACAGTTTCCCCATTTGGAAACATGTAGAAATGAGACACTGAAATGCATATAAATTATGCTCAGGGAAGACATAGAGTTCTCTCATATTAACCCATCAACAGAATAGTTGTTGAGACTCAGAGCCTGACTGCCTGACATCAATCCCAGTCTGTTACTCAGTATGTATGGGTGTTAGGTAGGTCATTTAACCTGTCCACCTCACTTTCCTCATCAGGACATGTAACATTACTGTAGTGTACATATATATTTATACTCACTGAGATTCCTCCTATTTCATTTGCCATGGAAAGTATCCTTAAATTATAAAATATGACAATTATGAGATTTGTTTAAATTTGTCAAAGTTGGTAGACCTTAAGACTTTTATGTCAGCGTACAGAAGGTTATATATACTGCAGGAATATACAACCTCTAAATCTTCCTTGTTTAAAATAGCCCAGATATTGCCAAGTTTATCTTGGGTTATTTGGGAGTTTTGCTCCATGTCATCCATCCTCACTAAGTGCAGCCACCATTTGGAATAGGAAGAAGGAAGTGTGTAACCACCTGCTTCTTGAAGACGGTTTTGTTTTTGTTCCACCTGTGGCCATGTCATGGGCTGCAGGGAGCCATGTGACCATGCCTCATGTCATGCATGCATGGAAGTGGAGTCATGCAAGTTCCTGGAAAGAGGGCAGCCGAAGTCTTGGTCAAGAGCAGCAATGGTAACCAAAGATTTATAGTAGAAATCTGTGATTTGAAGGTTCTATACATTTATTACTGACTCTTCAACTGTGTAAGATTGATTCTGGTGAGAAAATTATATAAAAAGAAGTATAATTTTAACAGTCCAAGTTTTGTTTTCTTGAAGCTGAATGTAGGTGTTATCATACTATGATGTCTTCACTTAGTTAAAATATTTTTCTTTGATGTTATACTGATTATAGAGTTGATGGGGGCTGGGGAGATAGCTCAGACGGTAGAGTGCTTGCCTTGTAAGTACAAGGACCTGGGTTCGATCCCCAGCACCCAAAAAAAACAAAACAAAACTATAGAGTTGATGATTCAGACCAAAGCAAACTAGACCATTAAAATTTCTATTTTCATCTACAATACTTAAATCACCCATTCGATACATAAGTGCATGTTCAGAAAAAATTTTTAGAAAACACTGGTGTTACTGTATAAAAATGTAGAGTACTCTTTTCTATTATTGCCTCCCAATTTTTTTCTTATTCAGAGTTTTTTTTACTATTAATATTTTCTTTTGTCTTTTTTCAAACACCTTGGAACATGTATGCAACTTGCTTTGGCTTAGAAAGAAGTTCCATCCATAATAAAATAATTAGGCTGGAAATATAGATCAGTTGGTAAAGTACTTGCCTTGTAAGCACAAGACCCTGGGTTCAATTCCCAGCACCGCAACAAAAAATCACATCACATAATCAAACAATCATCATGTAATGATTTTTCATGTTTAATGCTTGTACATGATACACGATATGTATTTAAAATCTTTGTATATACTGATTTTGAGCTCTCCCAAATTACTCAGTTAACATATTTGCTCTCCAACATTATATGAGAGATCTAATTTCTGTTTACTCTCTCTAAAACTTTGTATTGCATCTGTATATCAATCTGATAAGGAAAATGACTTCTCTTTATTATTTTAGTATTCATTTTCCTGATTACTAACAATATTGAGAATAATACTTACATTTAGTTGGCCATTTCATTTTTTTCATGATGGATATTTTTCATATTTTTTGCCCATTAGATCTTTAAAATTTATTTGTAAGAATACTATAGATTTTACTGAAGATAAAAATATATCCTCCCCTCGTTATTTTTGCTGAAAATGTGCTCTCCCTTGTGTCCCAGCTTACTGTTGTCTTCCTACCCACATATCTATCTATGCATCTATATTCTATATTTGTGTCTATTATCTACCTATTCATGGATGTCTGTGCACACATGTACATACAACTCATCTAGGTGTGAAGATGCAGGTAGCTGAGTGGAGTACATTTAAGAATCCCACTATTGATCCTTCTGCATTTGTCTGTGAATCAGGTTTTTATTACTAGAGTTCTTCCTGTGATCATTACAGAGGAGAAAAAATTTCCTGTGGCGATGATTAATAGGGTGTATAGGCCTCGTAGAACTTAAATAGATCCCTCTTCCTATAGGTCTTAAATCTTCTACAGGATCCTCCAAATGGAAGCTCCCTCATCTCAGAAAGTTACATTCTAGGCCAGTAGAAATCAGCATGGCTTACTCATCCATCCAGACACCCATGACCCATTTTTTTTTTTAATATATTTTTTTAGTTGTCAAAGAACCTTTTAAAAAAATTATTTATATGTGGTGCTGAGAATTGAACCCAGTGCTTCACACATGCCAGGCAAGCACTCTACCACTGAGCCACAACCCCAGACCCCCATTGGCCCATTCTTTATTCCTACCTATCTCTGATCTTTGCCTTATTTCAGAGTTTCATTGAAACTTTAGAACCATGCCCATTTGCCTAAATTTAGGCATAAACAACTCTTTTCTGGGAGGGGTTGGTGGTTATTACATATTCAGGGTTAATAAGTTTCTCATGACTTCTCATTAATGTAGAGTATTCTATATTATGGTTGTATAAATTTTTGACACTTGTTTTCTTTCTTTTAAAAAAATAACTACATAAAATATCATGGAAATCTTTTCCATAACTAATATACTTGGATCTAGTACATCTTACTTGACTTCTGGACTTAGCAATTATTCTGCTCCTATTCCCTTTGTATATCTAGAAATTTTCCACTGTTCTGAAATGGTAATGGCACCATTACTAATTGTTCCACTATTACTATTAGTTTAGTTCTAATTTTATGTAAGTTTTTCATAAATGGGTTATGGGTTACATTCAGATTGCTTGCAGTTTTCTATGGAACAAAGTTTTGGAGGAATGGTATACGATAAAGGATATGAAGATTTTTCTTTCTTCAACAGAACTAAAAGCTGACTGACGTTAAAAGAGAGAACAATTAATAAGAGTCCACTGACAGAACATTGTAGAAACTGTATAGCTCTGAAAAAGATTCCGGTATATATTGGATGCTAATACATATGGGAAGAATGGAGTGCCATAAATGATGCTTGGAGCTGGGCATGATGACGAATACCTATGGTCCAAGCAACTCAGGAGGCTGAGGCAGGAGGATCGCAAGTTCAAGGCCAGCTTCAGCAATTTAGTGGGAGCCTAAGCAACTTGGTGAGACCCTGTCTCCAAATAAAAAATAAAAAGGTCTGGGGATGTGGCTCAGTGGTTAAGTGCTTCTGGGTTCAATCCCCAATACCAAAACAAACAAACAAACCAAAAATCAAAATCAAAACAACAACAACAAAAAATTATGCTTGGAAAAGGGACAATTAATAAGTAAACAAATATAGTTGTATTTCCACATCATAATACATACACATAACATAATGTATATGTATATATATCCATGTGAATAAATTATCTGGACACTTAAGAAGATTAATATTAAAGATGCAATCGAAAGAATGAATTATCTATAAAGAAAAATTAAAGAGGAAATGAATTTATCTGATCACATACAAATTTAAAATATTTTCATATCAGGAAACATAAATTAAAATTAGTGAATAAACTGAGATAATCATCTGCAACATTGTTAGACATAAGTTTAATAGTGTATGTATAAAGAGCTTTCAAAATTGGTAAGACACTGTACTTAATCAATATGAGTAACCAAGAAAAATATAAAACCATTTTTCACTTTTCAAATTAAAGAAAATTGAGAATAATTCATGTTTTGAGGAGTATGATGAAATGGACACTCAGGTAATGCTGATGGTAATGTAAATTGATTCCAGAAAGCAATTAGATTATTTGATTTTAATGTGTGCATGTAAGTATGTATTCTATTGTAGGATGATAGCCTGGAAATGCAATTTTAAAAAGCAATGTGACCAATATTTCTCTGCAAGAAAATTATCCTAGGATCTTTGAAAGTAATGATAATGTTGTGAAAAGTAGTTGGCAATAATACTGAGCTAACTTTATTATTGAGTAGCCACTGAATGGAATATTTTGTCATAATTAAACATGATAATTTGAAAATCTGTCAGGTCCTTGGAACAAGCTTATAATGCAATCCTGAGTATGGAGGCACAACATCAAATTATCAAATTATCTATACAACAAGTAATATTTACATATAGAACAAAATAAAATATTCCACAGTATATTTTCTTATCTTTTTACATGAGCATTAGTTATTCTTAAAATCTGGAAAGACAAATCATTTAAAACCCATCCATAAATTTAGAAGGGACAGTGGAGAGCACATAGAAGGCATTCGATTGACCTTTACAGAAATGATTTAATTTAAAATGAAGTAAAAATCTGGTTATAGCAGAAGAGTCAGATCTTTGAACCGAGAGGTTCCTTGCAGTTCTCTGGGTGCAGTCATCCACAGGATGACCATCTTTGAGTAGAGCTGATCTGTGTGGGTGAACTCTTTACCTGGAGCTACCTTGGAGTCATGCCAGTCTATCTCTTGAAGCATCTCTGCTCAACACTGCTTGTAGCCCCTTCCCTGTGTTGATTCCTTCCTACTACCCCAAAAGATATCCTTAATTTTATTTTAGATTTCTTGAAGGATGATCTTAAAGAAGATCATCTCAATAATTTCACTAGTAAGCTACCTAAAAGTTTGTAAACAACTGAAAAAAATAATGCAGTTGCTAAGTACCGCCTAGAGAAGTAGTACTATATAATGTTTAAGTACTTGTTTCCATGCCACCTGCCCTGAGCAAGTTACTGTCATCAATTCCCTTGTATGTAAAATGGGTGTTGTGGAAACCAGAGGGCACTTGGAAAGTAGGAGAAACCAAACTTTATTTTACACCAGAGGGTGCAGAGGAGATTAGCACTCCAAAATTCTGAGCCCTGATCCACAGTTTCTTAGAATATTTATAGGTTATTTGACATCATCTTAGACTCATCCTGTCATTGGACTTTTTCCTCTTTTTTTAAAAAAATTCCTTATCTATGCAACTGAAGGCCTTGTGCAGGGTCTCTAACATAAAGCACGCTCACAGAACAGATAAGAAAAAACAGCTCTTTTCATAGACATCTATTACATTTCAGGAGGGAGAAGTCAGACTCTGAATGCAGTTATTGACAATGCAAAAGGTAGGGAGCCTCCTGGGGAAAGCCTAAGAGAAGGTGGGGGGGCACTGACCCCTTCCCCAGGCACTGAACTCTTATCATACGTTTTTGTAATTTCATTTCACAACCACGTCTGATTTTGCCACCACAAGAGTACCTATCTCATAGGAGAAGAGTTATTTTTTTTTGATAAAAATATACATATAGACTTGGCCTCTAATTGAAATTCAATAAAAATTAAGGACTTCTGTTTTCCAGACAAGATGGAGAAAATGCACTACTTATTCATCCTGCTAAATACTGTTAAAATCTAGGGCATTACATTTCAGTCACAGATAAAAAGATACTGAAATGGAGAAAGGCTAACCTTCTAGGAATTTGGGGACAGGAAGAATGACATGGCAATGAGTTCCTTGGGTTTTCATTTTGTCTTATATATACAAGAGTGGTTGCTGGAGAAGCTGGCAACCTAAAAACACCAGTGGTTGCAAACTTAACAAACAAACAAAACAAAACAAATAACAACAAAATCTTCTCTCTCTTGCAAGTGAACCAAGAAATGGTTTCTATTTTAGGTGAATGGTTATAGAAATAGAAAATAGGAAGAGAAGTAGGCAAGCAGTTGGGAAGGGTTGAGGGGTTAGAGGTGGTGTGAAATTATTAGTCTTCGACATGTTATTTTTTCCTTGTAGAGATGTCTACTAGACTGCTGGCTGTAAGGGTGTGGAGCTTAGAATGAGATCAGAGATGAAAGAAAAAATGGAAGTCGAAGACATGGAAGTGTAGTGATCACCCAGGGAGAGAAGGTAGCAAAAGCAAAGGGTGCATATGGAATTGGCAGGATCACAGTCAATTAAAGATGAGGCCAAGGAAGATATTTGAGAAAGAGCAAGCAAAGAGGTAGGTACAACAAGGTAAATGATAAGAGTCAATCCTCCATGAATCTGTGGATCAAAGGCAGTCTGACTGCCTGTTTTTTTGTTTGTTTGTTTGTTTTTAAATGTCATAAGCATAATTTAATATTAAGCAAAAAAGAGTGTTAAAGAAGCCATAAATTTAAAAAAAATATTGATATCAGTAAGAAGTGCTCCAGGTAACTTATAAACCACACAGATCTGGGAGGGGAAAGGGGCGGGACCCACTGAAAAAGAATCAAAGATGGATAGAAGAAAAAAGGGGGGAGAGAGAAAAAAGGAAATGATCCCATCAAACAAATAGTCTATTTTTATGTAATGTTTTCTTTTCAGAAATATAAATGAAAAGAGTGAATAGTTATTTTCATGGGAAATTCTGTAAAATATCTTACCTATGTCTCCTAGAGAATGCCAAATTGTATCTTTCTTTTTGTATTAGTTAATTATGGCCACAGTTATGCTGCTTATTGAGTAAGGACAAATTTCTGCAACATTATTTTTGTATATTTGCAGATTGTCCTGAGGTCAGTTGATCTAAGATGGCATATCTGGGAGCATTGCTCCATGACATATCTGGTTAGACTTGAGTTCTGTTTCTTTTGGGCTCTGTTCCCTCCTGCAAATTTATATTCCGGGTGCCATGCTGAGGAAGCAGAGCTTCCTGGGAAAGGTAGAGTGGAAGGAGAGCAACCCAATCATGCAAATGCTTTCCAAGTATCTCTGTTGACCTTGTATGAGCTAAATGAAGTGCTCCGACAAATCAAAATCAAGAGGTGTATTCTCCACGGTCGGAGCAACAGGTAAGGTGAAGATACAAAGTGGTTTTGATGGAAGTAGAGCAAGGGGAAGAGACAGCATTTTTGATCATTGACTCTATTACAATTGGAAGTTGTGTATTGTATTAATTGCATATTGTGCTATGTTATAATCATATTTGGTATTATTGAACTGTACAGGGTTGTTTGAGCTGATTAAATGATCTCCCTCCAACTGTCTTCTGTATCTTTTTCCTAGTACTGCCACTATACTCAGAGTTGCTTGTAATGTAGTGCTTCACTTCACACAGGGTTCTTTGTGAAGACTTGAAGACACTGAGCTATTTAACAGGACTTCTTTTCTTACTTCTATTGCAAAAGATTTTGAAAATCATTTAACATTTTATGTGCATGTCCATTCTTTATATCAGTTATGAAACATTTCAGACACGCAGAAAAGAGCTTTTCTATCCAATATGCAATTGATGGCATCGTATTTAATCAAAACAAAACATACATATATCCCTTTCAAAGAACTGAATTTTCCAGTAATTTTGTTTGTAGCAGGTACCAAACCTTTAGACATACACCTACCATTTCTCTTTCCATAATCTCTAATGCTTCTGCATTGCACTTATATAGGATTCATTTCATCTATGTAAAATAGATTACTTTGGCATTCTATACCCTTGTATCATCCTAAGCAATAAAATCCACAAAGATGTCAGTTTGAAGTGTGAAGTATATTTTTCCCAGTGTACATCAAAATAAATACATATTTATTGCAATAAAAATGTGCACTCTGTGCCATCTTAAATATGTACTTTACAGCCATCATTACCTAGCATAGCATGGACTAGAAAACACAGTTTTACGGGCAGTTCTGCCAAACTAGAAATAGAGTAACCTAGTTAAGGAACATCTTATTTTGGAAAGAGTTTCTCACTTTTACTTTGAAATTCTTTTTCAGGTTTGTGGAAGGAATGCTTAACATTTGTTACAATGCCATCGATCGTCATATTGAAAATGGTAAAGGGGATAAGATTGCTATCATCTATGACAGTCCTGTTACAAATACTAAAGCAACTATAACCTACAAAGAAGTACTGGAGCAGGTAATAACATAAGTTTTCTCTTTATATTAGAAGTTCTGTGGAAATTATTTAGAAGCACATGCTCTCATTATGCAACCTCTAAAATATTTTACCATGTTTTTCTTTAGATGCACCTTGGAAATGAATGCAAATGTGTGAACTCCTTTGAACTGCTTTTAACCCTTTAATTTACACTTCACAGTACTGGAAGATATTCATTTTACAGAGGGAGGTGAACTGATCTCAAGAATATGTCAAAGTCCTTTTCTGGCCTTTCCTCTCCACCTTACTGCCATCACCACGGTTGAAAGTGGCTACTCCTCATTCTTGCAGGATCTAAGCATCTCCTAACTGTCTTCATACTACTGGCTCTGCTCATTTTAGATTATCCTCTAAGTGATTCCAGAATTCTCTTCTGAAGAAACAATGTATTACTCTGTTCCACCTAAAAGTCTTTTCCTTAAAATTGCTGTTACACAGAGAGTAAAATACAGACTTCTGTGATGTATAAGACACTTTGGAATCTGATCACAGCATCCCTTCAAGCCTCATTTCCCAACATTCTTAGCATGAATATAACTCCTGTCAATCCCTGAGATACTCCTGGCCCTTTGTAGCTCCTTGCATATGCTCATTCCTTTGTTTTATTTGCTCTTTTTAGTTCTTTCTCATCTGTGCAGTTCTTAGGTGGATCATGATGTTGACAGATGATTTATAAGATTTTTTCCTCTTTTAACGTAACAGTAGAATTTGAATTAGTTTTCACAGGTAATTATGAAAGTGTTTGGGTATTGTGGACATAGGAAAGTTATTCCAACTCTGTGGGGGCATTTATTTGTATATGATTTAAAGGGATATAAAGCTGTAAGGACAGGGTTTCTCAATCTTGACCCTACTGACATTGTTACGGGAGAAGAAATGTCTCAAGTCAGGACTAGCAAGTCTTGGCGTACATGACAGAAAAGAATTTCAGCACGTGCCAAAGACAGAGACAGGTTTATGTAGGAAAGTAGGTACACTTTCAAGGGAGGACATGGTGGGGAAGCAATCTCAAAAAGAGATGCCTTTGATGCAAAGCATGGAATATGCATTTGAGGGAGAATTCTGACCATCTCCAAGGGCAGAACTGCTAGCAACCTGTTGGTGTGGAGTGTTAATATTTATAGAGGGCCAGTGTTAGGGATTGGACAAGAGCTAGAGGCAGGATGTAGCTTCACAATTTGCCCTCAGTTTTTCCTTTGCTTATACATTTCCCTCATTTTACAAAGGCTAATGTCATGTTTCTCAAGTTCAAGATTTACAACTGTGATTTCGGCATCTCAGTGGCTTGTGGGCATTTCCTGTTAGATTCAGGATCTCTCTCTATTCTAAATTCCAATCTCAGTGTTTTGGATCAGAAAATTATTTGTTAAGGAGGGCTGTCATGCACATCTTAGGATGGTTAACTGCATTCCTACCTACTGGATGCCAGTAGCACCCCCCTCTCCCAAGTTGTGAAGACTAAATATGTCTTTAAACATTGCCAATGTCCCCTTGGTGGTAAAATTGACACTGGTTATGAAGCACTGGTGTGCAGCGTCTGCCATGCTGTTACTAGAATTAAATCACTTGACTGACTACTGCAGAAAGGCCAACAACATTACAAAGACCGGACTTGGTAGGAAGGAGTCAGGTTTATTTAAGGGTCAGGAGTCTTGAGAAGATAGAGAGGTTACTGCCTCAAAATTCCATCTTGGGGAACTCAGGGGTGCAAAGAACTTTTACAAGGAGGGAAAGGAAGTATAGCAAGATCATGCTGAGTTGAATTTAGAGCCCTGGGGTTGAGTTTTCTTTTATCTTTTTCTGAAACATGCAATGACCTTGATCTTCTGGAGCTAGCTCTTGTCATAAAATAAAGACTAAGAAGGGGCATTACAAAGCTCATCAGAGATTCTTGGTTCTGTAAAACTAAGGAAAGACTTAGCAGTTAACATCTTAACCATCTAGGTGGGGTTTCTCTCTAGCACAAGGATTAGGGAGGACTGACAACCTTTCAGAACTCAGCCAAGGATAACTTCCAAAAGAGCTGCCCTGTTACAATTCAAAGGTTTGGAAGCATTTGCTTTTAAATGAAGGTTTTCTAAGCTGTTTTCTCTTCTTTTGCTTATTGAACCCTGTTTAAGAGTTCCATTTGGTTTTTAGGTAGCTTTGTCCATTCTCTCAGGCTTTCTGAAATAACATTCTTTGTATCATCATGTTCCCATTTATCTTTACAAAATACTTTAAGAAAGGCAATTCAGGCAAAATAATTACTTCCCCCCACCAATCCTGAGTTATTGTAAACAAGAGAGAAGAGTTAAATCAGTTTAGTTAGGCTGGTGTATCAGACTAATGGCAGCAATAGTTCTCAACTTTGGCTAATTTAGGCATAAAAAAACTCATGAAAAGGGAAGAATGAAGTACCAGTCTCAGAAAAATGGTGTATTCTGGGGGGAGAAGGAGCAAGAGCAAAGTGTTAAGGACAACCCACCAATTGTCACCTAGACTTGTTGCCTTGAGTCAATCCATCTAGATTGAAAGACAGAGTAGGAACATGTACTTGGCCAACTTAAGTCACATATCTACAGTACCAGGTCTTGGGGAGGAAAGATCTTGTCCTCTTTTGATTTCATTATGGGAATTGGTGCTCTGCCTCCTTCTAGGACTCAAGGTAAATTCCAATTTAATAAGAATGGAGTTTAAATGCTAAAAAGCCCAAGACAAGACCAAACAAAATTGTGCTATCTCATTTGGTATATTTATTGTTCTGTAAGCAGGAATTGCATATTTGTGGAATGCTGTATGCAGAGGCAGAGTTCACCGCGGACTTCAAGGTGCACCATTATCAAATGTGTTTGTTATTCATATGAGGCTGAGTTGTAATATAAGAGATAACAGAAATTTCTGGAAAACCTACTATACTTCGTTTTATTGTAGCTGTGCATTTTCAACTTTTAGAAGTTTATGGTATCTATGATTAAAAACTTGTTTCTATGGTTTGGGCATATTGCCACAGTCTCATTTTATGAATATGAAAGCCAAAGACACTTTTAAATTTTAATTGGAATACAGATTAGGAAGTTTGTTTATGTATTGTAAAAATATTATCTATATCAACATCTTGAATTTGATATATACCCAAACATCAGAGTCAAAGAAAAAACTTTAGAGAAACCTAAAATGAGAAGAGCTGTTGCCAGTCTCATTTTCTGGTGCTTCCTCTTTAAATTCATTTATTACATAAGTGTATATGATAATTACACACATATGTTTTGCTTAGAAGCTTTTGTGCTAGCTCATCTTACTTTCAAATATCGAGTCTAGACCCTTAGACTCTTGACGTTTGTACTAGTTCACTGGTTTCAGTTTAGCCTGACATCAAAGTACTTAAAAGGACTGTTTCTCTCACCCGCTGACAGCCTCTGACTCTCCAGGCTTTTCTTCTCCAAAGTACTAAAGGAAGAACTGTTAGGAAAGAGAGAGAGCCTTGTGTGCTACTTTGATTACCTGCACCAGCGTTCCCTGTGGCTTTTATTTCATCAAGTAGGGAAGGCCAAGAAAGAAAGATTTAATAGGTAATGCCACTGAGAACAAACAAAGCACTGCCTCTGTACATCACTTATTTAATCTCCCCTGTTTCATTTCTCCTGGGAGTTTCTGGCTAGGTAAAACTTGATTAAGTTAGTTAGTATTTTTATTTAATTAGTGAAACAGAAAATTTTAGGCTAAGTTGCCTAAGTGATGTGGAAGATCTGAAAAATTTCCTAAGTGATTTAGAAGCAGAGCTTTTGAGAAACTGTCATCTTTTCTGTGGATCTGAATATTTTAAACAACCATTTACTATGATTTTTGTATAGGGATCTGACCCCATTTTAAGACCCATTGTTCATTCAACACATATTTGTTTTGTATGCCAAACCCTATTAAGAGCAAAGGAAGCCATTTCTTACTGTCAAGGAGCTAATAAAGCATATATACATAGACCATTTCAAAATAATACAAGGTTTATGACAGAACTGAGTGCTACATTCTGTGGAAACACATGGAAAAGCAGCTGAGTTATGATCCTTTATATAGAAATACTTGTGATAACTTATAAAGAGAAAAGGTTTATTTGGGGTCATAATTTTGGAGAGTCCAGTCCAAGATCAGGTGGGCTCATTGCTCTGGACCTATGATAGGTATATTGGATGGCAATAGCAGGGAGTGTGTTGTGGAGCAAATTCCTCACCTCATGGCCAGGAAGCAGAAAAGGAAGAGGAAGGGGCCAAGATCATACAGTCCTCTCAAGGGCATGCCACCTATGACATAGGGCCTACCTCCAAGCAATTCCACCAGCTCACAATAGCACACTCTGGGGATGAAGGCTTAAACACACAGACCTTTGAGGGACACTGAGCAAACATCACCTAACACAGCCAGGGGAAATAGGACCTGGGAAGGCTTTCTGAAATAGTTGATACCTAAAATTGATCCAATTCCCTGTGCTCTCTTTTTTCTTCTCCCTCCAGATATCTTGTGGGTCATATTACCTGAATGTTATTTTCTGAGTGAGATCTCCCTTGAACATATTAACTACAAATATCCTTGTCCACACCAATTTGTACCTCCCTATTTTGCTTTCCTTTTAAATTTAGCATTTATTACTTGGTACTATTCTTTACATTGTGTTTATCTGTCTTTATTGTTGCTTCCTCTTCTAGTATGTCAGTTCTAGAAGGGCTGAGATTTTTGTTTTGTCTGCAGAAGAGTACCTGGCACATAGTATATTTATTGAATGGTGAATGAATCAATGAAATACCTTTTGAAATTTCTAAGTGACAAGTTTCTTTTACTGCGAGAAGTTCTTATCTTTAAATTACATCTGTAGTAGAACTTGATCATCTTTGTAAATAAGTTGTAACTTTCATCTGTGAAAAATTTTAAGTTATTTACCTTCAACTTGGTGGTTCACAATAAATATGTCTTCCTTTAATATCTCACACTTAAACATCAAAAGATCTGCCTTCCTGAAGACATGAATTTATTTATTGGGTCCCTCCTCTAACTCTTTTCAGGGTAATATGCTATGTTCTAAACCACAATGAAATAAAATGGATTTGTGTGCATGTATGTATGTAATATAAATTGTAGTTCATTTTTAGGTATTCCTACATTGAATATTTTCTGCATCACTATTTTAACTTTGAACTTATCTCTGTGTGTACAGTTTACTCTTTTCTATATTCCAACAATTAAGAGTTTTTTACTTGCAAAATAAGAAAGTGACCCCCAAAGAGCATTTGAGACATTTTCATGAATATATGTACATGAAGAAAATTGATAAAACTCAATCTGTACTAAATTTCCTGATTTAATTAAAACTGAGAGTACCTGTTATCTCTACTAAAGGTAATTATTGAGGTATAATTATGGTAGTGGTTGTAATTATGAAGATTTAAAAATTTAGAGGAGAAAATTGCTCTGAAAGCCAGGGCCATGTCCCATGGAAAATCCACTTTGAACCTCTGACCTTTGGACTCTTGCTTCAAAGTATGAATTCTATCTTCTCAGAAATGTCATGGTAGTCTAATTTCCTCTGTCATTAATGGCAGTTTTTCCTTAAGCAAAAACTACAACACAAAAAACAGAACATACAGAAATTCACCCGTCAAAGTTGGCTGATTGAGAAAGAAGATTGAGCCATGCAGATGATAGGTTTTCTCTTCTTCAATTTTCTAAACAAACAATATAAACTATTTAAATTATAGTCAGTGCCACTAAAAAGTGTCTATCTTTAAGGTAAATTATATTTTCTATGCTTGGTAAATTGATCAGTGGTACTATATGAGGTAGAAGTTATAGTAGTTTGTGCATTTTTTTATAGAAGACAACAATGTTTGAACTTTTTCTTTGGTACTGGGGAGTGAACCCAGGGATACTTCACCACTGAGTTGCATCCCTGCCACTTTTTATTTTATTATTATTATTTTTCTTATTTTGAGAAAGGATCTTAATAAGTTGTTTAGGGCCTTGCTAAGTTGTTTAAGGCCTTGCTAAGTTGTTGAGGCTGGCTTTAAACTCATGATCCTCCTGCCTCAGCCTCATGAGCCACTGGAATTACAGGTGTGGACCACCACATCTAGAAATTTTTGAACTTTTATTTAATATAATAATAGACTCACATAACAACACAGATCATAAGTATAGATTTTGTTTGATTTTCACAAGCAGAATAGTTTATTTTCCTCATCATAGAATCTTTACAAGCCCCAGAAGCCCTTGTAATTCACCTTTTATCATTTCTCACTCATGATTGTGATCAGAGCCATCTAAACAACATTGATGAGTTACACCTGCTTTTAAACTTCATATAAATTGAATAGTACAATGTGTTCTTATGTATCTGGTTTCTTTTTGCTCAGCTTTCTATTTATGCAGTTCATTCATTTCATTGCAAGAGGTTGTAGTTTGGTCATTTGGGTAATGTCTAGTTTAGGGTTATTACAATTAATGTTTCTATGAATATGTTTGTGCAGAGTTTGTAGATGTATATGCATCTGTATTGGTGATGTGTCTAGTGATGAAATGGCTGGTTCATAGGGAATGCACGTGTTGGTCTTGAGTAGATAGTGCCAAACCATTTTCCAGAGTGGTCATACCAATTTATAGTCCTACCTGCAGAATATGAGAAGACCAAGTGCCAGCACTTGGTTTTTATAGTACCAAGTGTGTTTAATTTGGACCTTCTGGCAAATGAGTGGTGATATTGTATTGTGATTTTAATTTGCTTTTCCCTAATAACTGAAGAAGAGCTCCTTATCCTGTGCATTTTGGCCATTCACTAATCTTTTTTTCTGAAGTGCCCAGTTCTATCTTTTGCCCTTTCGTTTTTGTATTAGACTGTTCCAGCCCATGTGTTCAAGTTTTGGAGAAAGACTTTTGTACAACTAAAGGGAAGACTTTGTGAATATTTTTAAACCTGAAGAAAACATGATTTAGATTCTTTAGTATAAGGGTTATGTTTAAATGATTTCAAAAATCTAAAATTGAGAAAATATTTTCCTCTTTTAAAAATAATTAGTCTGCACTCTTCTAGTTTTTTCTTGCCACTCTTTAAAAGTAAATTGGGAAGTGATTTCTCCCAATAGAATGTATTGAAACAGGAAGTAAAAGCCTCACAATTTAAGACTCTAGAAGACAGTGTTGGTGCTTTCATTAATGTTAAAAGGCTGTAGTTAAATTGCCTTAGAGCCATGTGGTCCAACCAAATTTTCCACAAACCTTTTCATTTTTCTGAGCAGTTTTGTATATTGCAAGTCTATATAATGTATTTTAGCAAAAACACTTAAATTTTATTTTAAAGAGCTTAGAATCCCCTAAATTCTGCACTCAGTTTGATCAAAATTCTAACTGAAACTCTTTTGAACAGTTTTCCAACTTAGTAAAATTTAAGTTTGAATCTCAGAGGATGCACTATAAGGAAAACCATTACTAGAACAAGTTTATAATAGGTAATATAGGAAAAATTATTTAAGTGAGAAAACAATGATTTTGCATTTCTTGCCTTCCCCTTTCCATATTTTGGAATATTTATTCCAAATTAAAATAGTGTAAATGTTGTTTTTACTTCAATCCAAAATAGCAGCAATACCACCAATTCCCTTGAATTTTCTGAGCAAGATTTGTAAAGATCATATTGTCTGTGAGAGCAAGATGATCATTTGAAGTATAAGCCCACTTTCTCTTCCAATGAAGCCAGCAGTTATTTCAATGCACTTTGAAGTCCAGAGCATTTCACTTAAACCTTTTCCCAAGCTCTGGTTTCATTTCTCCTTTTACTCTACTTATTGGTGTACTTATGTGATCTCCTGACAAGAGATAGGACTCCTCTAGGTAGGGGAAATGTTTTATTCATCTTTTTAACTTACACAGTAGCTAATACAGGCCTCATCGAGATTGGGATCTTCTTATGTCTTGAGTGAGTCCATGCATAGAACATTCAATAACATTTATAAGAAAGTAATGAAAGATCTAATCTTTGATGAAGATACATAATTTCTACAAATATCACTTGTCCTCCCCACATTTGTAATTTTTCTTTTTACATTAGGAAGCTTCGTTTTAATATAGGGTGAAAATTTTCCTTGGGGCAATTCCTGACCTCAGAGATCTGTATCCTGCCTCATTTAGAGCCTTCCTTATGATATTTACCTCACTTTGCCATCTTGAAAACCTGGAATCTGGTCCATGGTTTTTACTCTTATATTTGCTTAATGAATTTATTTTTATCATTCATCAATAGGCCTTACTAGATGATTTGTCTTGTCTTTAGTAGGGCTTCACTCTGACTTTTTAGAAAAAGTTAAGAAAATCAGTGGGCCACCTGCTTTGAATTTATGTTCTTGAACTGGAATGACATAGTCAAGTTTATTTATTTATGAAAACATACTTGTAGGGTACTTTATTTATATTTGGTACCTCTGGGGACACCATGAGTTCCGGTCATGAATGATACACAATCTTTGTACATAAGACATTTGCATTCTAGTTGGGGAGATATGGTAGGAATAAAAAGAAAATACAATAAAATTTAGTGTAACAAGTAAAAAGCTAGAGAGGTACCTGGATTGAGGTCTTAGAAAGGTTTTTCAGGAAAAGCTACTTGTTACTGAACACATGAAATTTGAGCTGAGTCACAAATAAAGAGCGGGATAGAATCCTGTGAATGTCTGAGAGACAAATGTATCCAGGGGGAGGCTGTGAAGCAAGAACAGACCTGGAACCTTGGGAGAGCCGAGAGGCCAATGAAAGGAGAGTGGGAGAAAGTGTGTGGGGCCTGCTGAGCCAGACCATGCAGATTCCTGCAGGCCATGGTCAGGACTGGGTTGTGTTCTAAGTATAATGGGGGAATTCCATATTGTTAAAGGAATCACTTCAGCTCCTCTAAAGAAGGACTGCAGTGGGAAAGGTTGCAAGCAATGGGATGACAAATGGTTCAGAAGAGAAATGAACAGGCACCACTTAGCTGCATCTCCTTACAATGACAGCATTTGCTTGCATGTGAGAAATGAAGGCATAAACACAAAGGCAGACTTAGCATGGGTTCTGGAAGCTATTCCATGTGTCTTTTATTGGATCTATGGCTTTATCTACTAGATTGGAAAAAATATCTGATTCAGTTTATTATATATGGGCTACCTATAAGTGCCCTGCTTGCTTCCCTTCATTTGAGGTTATTTGTCTGTTTTTCAGTACTCCAAGGGATTGTTCTTGTGTAATTTTCACTTTTTGTGTAGAATCTTAGGAGGGACAATTTGTTATAAGTGCTTTAATTGTTTTTCTTTTATCTATATACTATGAATGATTTTCATTATTATTATTAGAATTTGTTGAATGATTTATACAATCTTCTAAAACAAATTTCTTAAATGTTGGATGAAGGCTAGATTGATGAAACAAAGATAGTCAAAAATAAAGTACTCAAAATAAAAAATATATAATTTCCCTTATGTAATAATCCAGACAATAAAGTGTGGTTTGATATAACCCAATTTGTTATATCTTCTTGTACCTTCATCCTCTAGTTTATTGTCATCTGCATCATTGAAGCTAAGGCAAAGTACAACACATGTGACCCAACTCTTGGGAAAGTGGAAGAGGCTATAGAGGAACAGAGATGCTCTTTTAAGATTTATATCCAGAAATATCATATGTGGTCTCCCTACATCTCCATTTGGCTATTAGCTGCAAGTAAAAACTGGGGAATGTAGTGTAACCAGATGGATTTTGATAGGCAGTTGGGAGTTTATAGCCACAAGTACACTTTCAGTTCATAGACTAAACATAATATAGGATCTTACATGTAAATATTTATAATGTCAATTATAATGAGTCTAGGGAAATAAGAGCCAAAAATGAAGTATCATAGGCATCATGTTAAAGGAAAAGAAGGAACACTTTGTTCATTGAGGTATTCTTCTGACACATATTGAAAGCTTATTGGGTAACATTTATTGTATCAGGCCATGAGGTCATAAAGATGAGTAAGATATGGAACCTGCATTCAAGTATCTCATAGTTTTCCTGGTGAGAAAAACACAAAAAGCAATGGGATATAGTGTGACAATGTAACAATAAAACTTTGTGCATTTGTAACCTAGAGAAGAAACCTACCTGGACCAGCAGTCCAAAGAAGGAGCCAGTGGATATGATGCATGAGCTGGATGGTTCAAGGAAGACAGAAATAGATGGCACAGGCATAGGTGGCTCTTCCTAGGCCTTCAGGAAATATTTCTAAGAGTTGGATTTGACATAATTAATAACGAAGTCATATACCTTGAAGACAAAATTGAGTGCCTTTGCTGGACTTGCCTCTGGACTTTTCAGAGAATTAAGAAAGGGGAAAAATAGATTGTCAGAAAGTACAGAAGGGAGACAAACAGTTGTTAAAGTAAGCAGCAGCAGAATATAAAAAGAAAAAAGCAGAAGTGAGGAGAGTTGGTAACAATTATTCTTTTATCTGTTGGTTAGCACCTGCACCTGCTGTACAATCAACAATGCTAGTACAGCTGAATACATCAACAACTTTCAGTTTCTGACCTTTAGCTGCCATGTTAAAGATCATTTTAAATTATGAAATCCTTTGACTTGGCATAACTTTTATAACAAGTAGAAAATAAAGCTGATTAACATAAATTGAAGAACTTTGAGTGGCTAAAGGAATGCAAATGAAGATATGAGGACAGAATCTTGATCATATGAAACAAAATATTGTCATATAAGTCTAATTCAAGTCTCTTTGAATTAGATTAAAATGCGTAGCTATGGAAAATGATACTCTTAATTTTAATTCATTTGGCAGTTCTATGGTCATAGTTAAGTAAATTACATTTGAATAAAAAATCAGTGGAAGGTTGTATTCAATAGAATTATTGTCAAGATTAGAGATCTGGGGAAAATTGATTATTTATTTTCTCATACTGTACTTGATTTAAAAGCATTTCTTTTCCATTACAAAGCTGAATAATGTTAACTACATCATATATGGTTTTATGGGGAATTTGATACATTTATGAATATTATGGTAAATTCTTGGCATGTGTAATGATCTCTGTTCATTCGCTCTGTTTCTTAGTTATTGATGTATGCATAATTTTGTGAATTTTCTTCCTTTAAATGTGTACAGTTTCTTTGGTTGAAAGATGTAAATGTTATTGGAACAGACCCAACTGTTGCAATGATCTCATGTCCTTGTATCATTGCTGGGGTGTTTGCAAGTTCTCTATGAGTCCTTCACATATATTGATTGACTTTCAGGATGTATTGACCAATGAAACCATAAAGGTTAACAGGAACATAGCCCACTGCTGAGAAATGCAGTTTGTGTACTTACAGTAGTTGTCATATTTTATGTACTATCTACATAAGTGTCAAGGGTGTTTAATTAAAGCTGTAGTTGAATAATCAGTGTAGAATTGACCTAAAGGATGCCTGGTTCCTGTTGATGTCTTTTGCTTCTTTTAATTTTCCCTTTCTTTAAAAGAAAAAGAAATCTGGAAAATCACTTTACTTTCTCTCAAAATTGTGGAACATAAAAGTACTTTATAAAAAATAATTCTTGTATATTTATGGTATTTACTTATTTTTATTTTAATGTACAATTAAACCTACACGTTCATATCCTCTCTTTGCAGTTCCATACATATATAAAGCCAAGTCAGATTTATAAGTAGGATAAAAACAAACTTACAAAACAAACCAGTTGATGATATGAATTTAATATAGCAAATGTGTTGTTTTGCTGGAACCGAATGACTGATTACAATGTGCATATAGGCTGTGGCCCTGGGACTTAGAGTTTGGTGACATGTTCCCGATGATGCTTCAGTTCTCACATAACAGATTGGTAATTGAACCTTTATATATCCTCTTATTATACAGTGCACTGTTATGTCATCTACCCTTTACTTAATATGAATGAGATTAGAAAAACAAACACAAATTAACAGTGAATTCGCATTGGAGCTTAGATAATCCAGAGTAATGCTATATTAATATTTTTAAATTGTCATCAAAATGAAAATGCAAAGTTTAAGAATTCTCATAAAGAACTCCCAGGCTCTGAAAACATCTCTACAGACCCCAGTTTGAGAAACACTACATTAAACAACTTATTAGATAAGAGAAAAGGGCTGTCTTTAATTAACAGCACGAGTTAATGCTACTTTTTAATATTCTCCATTAGTCATTCAGTGCAGCATATATAGCAGCCACACAGTGATTGTTTTAAAATAATAACTCTGTTTCACATTTTGCATGCTGATTATTGTATAAACAAATAGGTAGGGCAGTTATTATATCACAGTCTTTCTGTTCATCAAAGGAATAGAGCTATGTCTAAATGACTTACACGAATTTGTGTTTAATTGAATACTCTATGAATAGATTATAGTAGATTCTGTGTTTTTTAAACATAAATTTGGAAGGTTTACATATCAGTCACATTATGCTACATTTTTCAGAATACTTATATAAGGGCAAGTGAATGCATAATTGTGGAAAGTGACTTCTCCAGTAGTGAAAATATTTTGTTTTATTTTAATCCAGGTGGCTTATATTTTAAAAATTGTAATACACTTTGAAGACTAGTAATATTCCACTTTTTTTTTTTTTGTACTGGGGATTGGACCGAAGGGTGCTTACCGTGAGCCACATCTCCAACCCTTTCTATTTTTTATTTTGAGACCGTCTTACTAAGTTGCTTAGGACCTTGCTAAATTGCTGAGGCTGGCATTGAACTTGCGATCCTTCTGCCTCAGCTTCCTGAGTTGCTAGGATTACAGGTGTGCTTTGCTACACCTTGCTGGAATGTTCCATTTTTTAAAGAAACACTGGACAAAGAATGCAGAAAGTATTCTACTTTGAATTAAATTATGCTTTAAAAATCATTTGAGAAATCTTTAATTGGAATTTGTATTTTATTTGTACTGTATGTATATCTATAAATGGTACATTCCTCTGTTTTTGGGGTTCTAGTCTAGCCACTACATTGCTTCATCTATAACAACAGAAATACTATGCATCGACAGTGAAAATTAATAGATTCAATATTCTTGCAATACTCATAATTAGGGAGGGAAATAAAAGAATATAAATTTTAAATTAATGGGAGCATTGTTTCAAAAAACATTAAATTAGAGATTGCTTTAGTGTTATAAATGGAGAGATGGGGTACATGGTGGTGGAAAAGGACGCATCATAGATGCCCAAGGATGAAGGAAGGACATTGTGGGGATAATCTGGAAACAGGTGCATGATGGAACCCTCAAGGTGGGTTTTTTGGTAGATGGAAAGTGGACATGGCTATAGAATATATGTAAACGGTCTGGGTCCAGTGGAGCTCACCTATAATCCCTGTCACCCAGCGGACTGAGGCAGAAGGATGGCAAATTTGAGGCAGCCTCGGCCATTTATTAAGACCTTTAGCAACTAAGTGAGACCTGTCTCAAAATAAAATATTAAAAAGGACTGGGTATTGCTCCATCGTAAAGTGACCTTGGGTTCAATCCCCAGCACCACCATTCTCAATGATGGATTTTAATTTTCTTTTCTTTAGTGATTCAGATTCAGAAACCATAATGAAAAATGTCCAACATGAGACAGACAGACTTGCCTGTAATCCATATCCACTGTTTTCTCTTTTCCTTCTTTCACAATTGGAGGTTAATCCTTTTTTGATATTGCAAAATCATCCCTACAAATTTTGGAGGGACTCTTGTTAGCACCTCACATACCCATATCATTGCCAGTTCTGCCTCTTAAAACCATGCCTGTTGCACAGTAGGATGACTGGAGATAAATGTACCACACTGTACGTTTTAAAAAACTAGAAGAAAGTGTTTTAGATGTCACCACATAGAAATGGTAAATGTTTGAGGAAATAGACAAGTTTATCCTGATTTAAGCATTACATAGTACATAAACGGTTAGAAACATCACATAGTACCCCATAAATATGTACAGTTTTCATGTTTTTATGTATCAGTTAAAATAAATTTAATTTAAATTCAAGTAGGAAAAAAAAGCATGCCTGAATCTTTTTGCTACTAGCTAATTTCTTACCTATTTTCCTTCACTGGTTAACTTTGAAGCAATTATCTACATGTGCTTTCTCCTATTTTCTTATCACATACTTTTCCAAAACCTAAAATATGTTGCTTCCTCTGAAACTGCTTTAAATAAGGTAATTAATGTGATCATATTAATAATTCCAGTAGACATTCAATATTTTACTTCTTTATCATACCTGACAGCCTAACATTCTTGAAAATTGACAATTCTTCACTTGCTTCTGCTGTACTACCCTGCTTTCTTTTTTCTTCTTCCTTGCTGGCCATTTTGTTGAATCCTCCTCCTTAAGTGTGGCTTTCTGTGCTCATTTCCTCACTCTCTGCCCCTTTTCTTTTCACTTTGTACATCCTCTCATGGGCCATTGCACCTGCTCCAGTTGCCACATGTGTGATGGTTGCTCCCAATGACAGCACTGGTTATTTCCACTCTTGATCACCAACCCATATTTTTCTGTGGATATTCAGATCTTGTATATGACTGCTGAGTCAATATCTACCCTTGGTTGTCCCTCTGCCACTCAGATTTAGACACATCCAATCCTGCTTTCAGTGCTGTGAATTGCACTGTTTTTTAACCAGTTGCTAATATCAAATCTGGACCCATTCCTAAACTTCCCTTTCTCCTATGTTCCATATCCATACATCATCCTTTACCATCCATGCCACACTCAATATTTCTCAAAGCAGTTCATTTATTTTTTATTTATTTATTTTTATTGTAAACAAATGGGATACATGTTGTTTCTCTGTCTGTACATGGCGTAAAGGCATACCATTTGTGTAATCATAAATTTACATAGGGTAATGTTGTTTGATTCATTCTGCCATTTTTTCCCTTCCCCCCTCCCCTCCCACCCCTCCACTCCATCTATACAGTCCTTCCTTCCTCCATTCCTGCCCCTCTCCCTAAACCCAACTCCAACCCCAACACTAACCCTTCCCACCCCCCATTATGTGTCATCATCCACTTATTAGCGATATCATTCTTCCTTTGGTTTTTTGAGATTGGCTTATCTCACTTAGCATGATATTCTCCAGTTTCATCCATTTGCCTGCAAATGCCATAATTTTATCATTCTTTATGGCTGAGTAATATTCCATTGTATATATATACCACAGTTTCTTTATCCATTCATCAATTGAAGGACATCTAGGTTGGTTCCACAATCTGGCTATTGTGAACTGAGCAGCTATGAACATTGATGTGGCTGTATCTCTGTAATATGCTGATTTTAAGTCCTTTGGGTATAGGCCAAGGAGTGGGATAGCTGGGTCAAATGGTGGTTCCATTCCAAGTTTTCTAAGGAATCTCCACACTGCTTTCCAGAGTGGCTGCACTAATTTGCAGCCCCACCAGCAATGTAAGAGTGTACCTAACTCCCCACATCCTCGCCAACACCTGTTGTTGCTTGTATTCTTGATAATCGCCATTCTAATTGGGGCGAGATGGAATCTTAGGGTGGTTTTGATTTGCATTTCTCTTATTACTAGAGATGTTGAACATTTTTCCATATGTTTGTTGATTGCTTGTAGATCTTCTTCTGTGAAGTGTCTATTCATCTCTTTAGCCCATTTGTCAATTGGATTATTTACATTCTTGGTGTAGAGTTTTTTGAGTTCTTTATAGATTCTGGAGATTAGCGCTCTATCTGAAGTATGATTGGCAAAGATTTTCTCCCACTCTGTAGGCTCTTTCTTTGCATTGCTGATAGTTTCCTTTGCTGAGAGAAAGCTTTTTAGTTTGAATCTATCCCAGTTATTAATTCTTGCTTTTATTTCTTGTGCTATGGGAGTCCTGTTGAGGAAGTCTGGTCCTAAGCCGACATGTTGAAGCTCTGGACCTACTTTTTCTTCTGTAAGATGCAAGGTCTCTGGTCTGATTCCGAGATCCTTAATCCATTTTGAGTTTAGTTTCGTGCATGGTGAGAGATATGGGTTTAGTTTCATTCTGTTGCATATGGATTTCCAATTCTCCCAGCACCATTTGTTGAAGAGGCTATCTTTTCTCCATTGCATATTTTTGGCCCCTTTGTCTAGTATGAGAAAATTGTATTGATTTGGGTTTGTGTCCGTGTCCTCTATTCTGTACCATTGATCCACCTTTCTATTTTGGTACCAATACCATGCCGTTTTTGTTAGTATTGCTTTGTAGTAGAGTTGAAGATCTGGTATTGCAATACCCCCTGCTTCACTCTTTCTGCCAAGGATTGCTTTAGCTATTCTGGGTTTTTTATTCTTCCAGATGAATTTCATAATTGCTTGCTCTATTTCTGTAAGGTACATCATTGGGATTTTAATTGAAATTGCATTGAATCTGTATAGCACTTTTGGTAGTATGGCCATTTTGACAATATTAATTCTTCCTATCCAAGAACATGGGAGATCTTTCCATCTTCTAAGGTTTTCTTGAATTTCTTTCTTTAGTGTTCTGTAGTTCTCATTGTAGAGGTCTTTCACCTCTTTTGTGAGTTTGATTCCCAAGTATTTTATTTTTTTTGAAGCTATTGTGAATGGGGTAGTTTTCCTAATTTCTCTTTCTGAAGATTCATCGCTTATGTATAAGAATGCCTTAGATTTATGTGCATTGATCTTATATCCCGCTACTTTACTGAATTCACTTATGAGTTCTAAAAGTTTTCTGGTGGAATTTCCTGGTTCCTCTAAGTATACCATCATATCATCAGCAAATAGGGATAGTTTGAGTTCTTCTTTTCCTATTCGTATCCCTTTAATTTCTTTGGTCTGTCTAATTGCTCTGGCTAGAGTCTCAAGGACGATATTGAATAGAAGTGGTGAAAGAGGGCATCCCTGCCTTGTTCCAGTTTTTAGAGGGAATGCTTTCAGTTTTTCACCATTTAGAATGATATTAGCCATGGGCTTAGCGTAGATGGCCTTTACAATGTTAAGGAATGTTCCCACTATCCCTATTTTTTCTAGTGTTTTGAGCATGAAGGGGTGCTGTATTTTATCAAATGCTTTTTCTGCATCTATCGAAATAATCATGTGATTCTTGACTTTAAGTCTATTGATATGGTGAATGACATTTATTGATTTCCTGATGTTGAACCAACCTTGCATCCCCGGGATGAAACCCACTTGATCATGGTGCACTATCTTTTTAATATGTTTTTGTATGCGATTTGCTAAAATTTTGTTGAGAATTTTTGCGTCGATGTTCATTAAGGATATTGGTCTGAAATTTTCTTTCCTTGATGTGTCTCTGTCTGGTTTAGGACTCAGGGTAATATTGGCTTCATAGAATGAGTTTGGGAGAGTTCCCTCCTCTTCTATTTTCTGGAATACTTTGAGAAGTATTGGAATGAGCTCTTCTTTAAAAGTTTTGTAGAACTCGGCTGAGAACCCATCTGGTCCTGGACCTTTTTTTGTTGGAAGGCTTTTGATGACTTCTTCTATTTCATTACTTGAAATTGGTCTATTTAAATTGTGTATGTCCTCCTCGTTCAGTTTAAGCAATTCATATGTCTCTAGATACCTGTTGATGTCTTCGAAATTTTCTATTTTGTTGGAGTATAGATTTTCAAAATAGCTTCTAATTATGTTTTGTATTTCAGTCGTGTCTGTTGTGATATTTCCTTGTTCATTCCGAATTTTAGTGATTTGGCTTTTCTCTCGTCTTCTCTTCATTAGTGTGGCTAAAGGTTTATCAATTTTGTTTATTTTTTCGAAGAACCAACTATTTATTTTGTCAATTTTTTTGTATTGTTTCTTTTGTTTCAATTTCGTTGATTTCAGCTGTCAGTTTAACTATTTCCTGTCTTCTACTACTTTTGGTGTTGGTCTGTTCTTCTTTTTCTAGGGCTTTGAGCTGTAGTGTTAGGTCATTTATTTTTTGAGTTTTACTTCTTTTATTAAATGCGCTCCATGAAATAAATCTTCCTCTAAGTACTGCTTTCATAGTGTCCCAGAGATTTTGTTATGATGTTTCTTTGTTCTCGTTCACCTCTAAGAATTTTTTAATTTCCTTCCTAATATCTTCTGTTATCCATTCATCATATAGTAGCATATTGTTTAATCTCCAGGTGTTGGAGTAGTTTCTGTTTTTTACTCTTTCATTAATTTGTAACTTCATTCCATTATGATCTGATAGAATACAAGGTAGTGTCTCTATCTTCTTGTATTTGCTGACATTAGCTTTGTGGCATAATATATGGTCTATTTTAGAGAAGGATCCATGTGCTGCTGAGAAGAAAGTGTATTCGCTCTTGGTTGGATGGTATATTCTATAAATGTCTGTTAAGTCTAAATTATTGATTGTGTTATTGAGATCTATGGTTTCTTTGTTCAATTTTTGTTTGGAAGATCTATCCAGTGGTGAAAGAGGCGTGTTAAAATCACCTAGTATTATTGTGTTATGGTCTATTTGGTTTCTAAAATTGAGAAGGATTTGTTTAACATACATGGATGAGCCACTGTTTGGGGCATAGATGTTTATGATTGTTATATCTTGCTGATTTATGCTTCCCTTAAGCAGTATGAAATGTCCTTCTTTATCCCTTCTGACTAACATTGGCTTGAAGTCCACATTATCTGAAATGAGGATGGATACTCCAGCTTTTTTGCTGAGTCCATGTGCATGGTATGTTTTTCCCCATCCTTTCACCTTTAGTCTATGGGTATCTCTTTCTATGAGGTGAGTCTCTTGCAGGCAATATATTGTTGGATCTTTCTTTTTAATCCAATCTGCCAGTCTGTGTCTTTTGATTGATGAATTCAGGCCATTAACATTCAGGGTTATTATTGAGATATGATTTGTATTCCCAGTCATTTGGTTCATATTTAAAATTTTTGACACATCTTGGTTCCTCCTTTATTTGACAGTTCCTTTAGGATAATTCCTCCCTTTGCTGATTTGCTTCTTTGTTTTTTATCTCTTCCTCATGAAATATTTTGCTGAGAATGTTCTGTAATGCTGGCTTTCTTTTTGTAAATTCTTTTAGCTTTTGTTTATCATGGAATGATTTTATTTCATCGTCAAATTTGAAGGTAAGTTTTGCTGGGTATAAGATTCTTGGTTGGCATCCATTTTCTTTCAGGCCTTGAAAAATGTTGATCCAGACCCTTCTAGCTTTTAGGGTCTGGATTGAAAAATCTGCTGATATCCATATTGGTTTCCCCCTGAATGTAATTTGGTTTTTTTTTCTCACAGCCTTTAAAATTCTGTCTTTATTTTGTATGTTCGGTATTTTCATTATAATGTGCCTTGGTGTGAGTTGGTTGTAATTTTGTGTATTTGGAGTCCTATAAGCCTCTTGGACTTGATTTTCCATTTCATTCTTCAGATTTGGGAAATTTTCTGATATTATTTCTTCAAATAGATTGTTCATTCCTTTGGTTTGTTTCTCTAAGCCTTCCTCAATCCCAATAATTCTCAAATTTGGCCTTTTCATGATATCCCATAGTTCTTGGAGATTCTGTTCATGATTCCTCACCATCTTGTCTGTTTGTTCACCTTTGTTTTCGAGGTTAAATATTTTGTCTTCAATATCTGAAGTTCTATCTTCCAGGTGTTCTATCCTATTGGTTTTGCTTTCTATGGAGTTCTTAATTTGGTTTATTGTTTCCTTCATTTCAAGGATTTCTGTTTGGTTTTTTTTCAATATCTCTAACTCTTTATTGAAATGATCTTTTGCTTCCTGAATTTGCTCTGTTAACTGTCGATTGGTATGATCGTTCAATGCCTGCATTTGCTCTTTCATCTCATCGTTTGCTTCCCTAATCATTTTAATTATGTACATTCTGAACTCCCTTTCTGTCATTTCTTCTGCCATGCTGTCGTTGGATTCTATTGATGTAATATCTAGATTTGTTTGGGGCATTTTCTTCCCTTGTTTTCTCATATTGTTCAGGAATCAGTGGGTCATTAAGATATTGCAGATTTCCTCTATCAACTTATAATGTCCCTGAAGATTGCTAGTATATCCCCTCTTATCCTTCAGTAGCCTGAAGTCTTGGAGGAGGTTGATAATGCAGAGCTCCACAAAGAAGCTGCCTCTCTAGGGGTGGTGACCCTCAGGTGGCGTATATTCCTTGCTAGTGGGCAGAGGTGCCTCCACTTGTTGACCAATGGTCATCCAATGGGTAACTAGACTGCGGGCTGAGGCAAGGCCTGTTTGTGCCTGTGTCTCTGGTTTTACCGTCCCTGTGGGAAAACCTCCCCCGGCCGGGAAGACTCACTCGGTGGGGACGTCTTGCTGGTCAGTTGCCCTCCTAGAGGTTCCCCTCAATCTACAACTGCCACCTGGGCTGGGCTGTCTTCCTCTGCAACGATCCCAGGGGCCCGGACCTACGTCCTGGGGCTGGGAGCCTCACCCTTCGCAAGCGAGTCTCCTTAGGCTGCCTCTCCCACAGAATCTGCCCGCCACCCTGGAAACTTCGCTCTGCCCCTAGGCGTGTCTCTGTGCGGCTCTTCCAGCAAGAAGCCACCTAGCTCCTGGGACCCTGCTCTGCACCAATCGCCTGGCTATGCAGCCCCTCCTCTGAGCCACCACCTGGAGCCCCGTACAATAGCTCCGAGACCCAGAGACCCGCCACACACCTCCTCCTCCAGACAGCCGCCCGGTTTCCGAAGCAGTCACTAGGAGCCCAAGCGACTCACTTCACGTCTCCTCCTCCCGCCAACCACCCGTAGCCCTAGGCAGTCACTCCAAGTCCAAGTGACCCGCCCTGTTCCTCCTCCTCCTCCTCGGGGTAGCCCCCCGGGTGTTCAGGAGCGGTGGCTCCGAGACCAAGTGACTCACCACGCTCCTCCTCCAGGCAGGCCACCGGTGTTCAGGAGTGGTCGCTTTTAGTCCAATCAACTCACCACTCGCCTCCTCCTCTGGCAACCACCTGTGGCTCTGATGCAGTCACTCCTAGACCAAGCATCCCACCGCTCTCCTCCTACAGGCAGGCCACCAGTGTTCTGGAGCAGTTGTTCTGAGTTCAAACAACTCGCCACGCAGCTCCTCCTCTGGCAACTGCCTGTGGTTCTGATGCAGTCACTCCTAGGTCAAGCAACCCGCCGCGCTCCTCCTCTTCCTCCGGGCAACCTCCCGGTATTCAGGAGCGCTCGCTCTGAGTTCAAACAGTTCACCACGCAGCTCCTCCTCTGGCAACTGCCTGTGCTCTGATGCAGTCACTCCTAGACCAAGCGTCCCGCCGCGCTCCTCCTCTTCCTCCGGGCAGTCCCCCGGTGTTCAGGAGCGCTCGCTCTGAGTTCAAACAGTTCACCACGCAGCTCCTCCTCTGGCAACCGCCTGTGGCTCTGATGCAGTCACTCCTAGGTCAAGCGACCCGCCGGGCTTCTCCTCTTCCTCCGGGCAACCCCCTGGTGTTCAGAAGCGGTCGTTCTGGGTCTAAACAGCTCGCCATGCAGCTCCTCCTCGGGCAGCTGCCCGGAGCCCCAGTGGTTGCTCGAGTCCAAGCGCTGTGCTGAGCCGCCTCCTCTACGATGATCCCAGTTGTCCGTGTTTACCGCTCCAGCGGGGGGAGGGGCGTTTCGCTGAGCAACTCCACTAAACAAATTCCCTGCGTTCCGGGGCTACCGCCCCATCCGGGACGCTTCCCCAACAGGAGAGACTCACCTGGCGGCTTTGAGTTGGTCCCAAGTCTCTCACTATCTCCTCTTTTGAATCTTGCGCCCTGGAGCAATGTGAAATGCAGCCGCCCTCTAGTCCGCCATCTTGGCCCCCCCAGTTCATTTATTTTTATTTTCATTGTCACAGCCCTAAATCATGTAATAATGATTACATTTTAGAAATAGGGAAAGCTCCTAATTCTAAGGAGAACTTAGCATTTTTCAATTATTTCCTATTTTTTTGTGAGTTAACTATACCTTATGTCCTGCAAAGGTCCCTGTATTAAAGATCTGATCCCCAGCATGATACTGTTAGGAACTGCCCTGGATGGTAAAGAGGTAAGGCCAAGTGGGTGGTCCTTTGGTCACTGGGGTTGTGCCCTTGAAAGAAACTGTGGGACTCCGGTGTCTTCCTGTCTCTCATTATGATTTCTGGCTGATACAAGTGATTTCCCTCCAGTATAAGCAAAGGAGCTACCTAATATTGAACAGGAACAAACAGAACTCAAAGCCCAAACTTTTTCTCTTTATAAGTTAATTGCCTCTGGTATTTTGTTTTACTAATATGAAGCTAATATAACTTTGTTCCTAGCAAACCTAAACACAATGAATTTTAACAAATCTCTGTGTAATATCTGATATTGATTCTCTTCCAAATGTTTAAACCCATCTCACATCCCTCTTCATGCTGAATTTTGGTCATATCCATTCTGAACTGTCTTTAGTTCTTAGTCAAAAGGCACCTGCCATAAGGAATAAGGCATTTGGCAGAAACTGTCAAGTGAGTAAAACAGGAGGCAGTCATAGTTACCAAATCATTAATACTTGGTGTGGAGAGATGTTAAAATGGTAAAAAAAAAAAAAAAAAAAAATTGGAGGCAACACTTTATTCTTTGTTTACGTACTTTTATTTTATTACGTTCAGTGTAATCATGGTGTGTGTTAATTATAGTAGTCAATTTTATTTTCCATTCTTCAGACCTTGGACTTTTCCTTGAAGTAGGATTATTTTCCCTGTCAACAATGGTCTATTACATGCTAGCACTGTTTTAATATTTACAAGGTGTTCTTTTCAAGGTTTGAGAAATTTTGTTGTTATACTTGTAGATTTCAGCATATGAATATTAAGGAAATGAAAGCACATATGCATGGAGAAATATAGGATTGAATTAATTTTCTGTGAAATAGTCTGAAAATCATATTAGTCTTGAAAGCACACAGATTATTGAAATTGCAGTTATTTCAAGCTTGAACTAAATGAATTAAATAATTCTCTATTTCACTTTGCTTATGAACACATAGTCTAAAAATGATCAAATATTGATTGAAACCACATGTGAAGAAAATGATAATGAGAAAAATGATTATTTTAAGTAATGGTATTTAGTCATTCATTAGGAAAAAAGTATTTAACAAGAAGAAATATGCTAGTAAATGTTTTCTACACCACTGTCAAGTAATTGTTTTCTATATAGGATAAAATTTTATAATTTTTTTCCTAAAATTTAGTAGAATGCCCTTCTTAAATATACTTATATTATATTTATATATATGTATATTGTTCTCTGTTTTAGATAAGTAATATGTTTTCTTTTGAACATAAATGGCATGGTTTTATCTTCTGAGGAAAGATTTATCTTCTTTTAATAACATGACCTCTTCTTTCCTGCTATTAGGAGACCAATCTCACAAATCAACTTAGTACTTTAGATTATTACGTTTAAATAAAAATTATTTCACTGTCGGGTTTAATAATTTGCCATTGTCATTAAAAATTATTTCCCTAGAAGCTTGCCTGAAAGATTTTTCTCTCAAAAAAGATAGTTTTTAATATAATTTCAGAGCAGATTTTTAAAAAGTTGATTCTTTTCACAGATGTTTACCTGGATACCTAGTTGGCAAATGGCCTAAAGGAAAGCATATTCATGTTCACTGGGATTGTTTTGATGAATTTTTTGGGTGTCCAAGTAAAACAAACAAAAATGTGTGTGTGTGTGTGTGTGTGTGTGTGTGTGTGAGAGAGAGAGAGAGAGAGAGAGAGAGAGAGAGAGAAAGAGAGAGAGAGAATAAATGCATGATTAACCTATATTTGAAAGTAAAATATATTTCAGTCTCTTTCTATGGTAAATTATACATATTCTCAAAAACAGGTTCTTTATTCCCAATATTAGTAAGCTGTTTCCTCAGATATTTTCTAAATTAGTTACATTTTTGTCATTGATTAGATCAGGGCTTCCAATGTATTATGTTTTTAAGATATGCCTTCCCTTGTCTTCTCTTTCATATAGTTTTATTTGACTTTGTCCTAAGGTTGCTCATGATTGCTGACTTCTTACTAAAATTTGGATACCCTTTCTTTTTTCATAAGCAGAAGTTTTTTTAGATGAACACACTTGGCTATTTGTGAAGCATGTGTAGTAGAACATAAACCTCAGTCAAGTTTTAACTAATATGTTTGTGCTGTAGCATTTGGTTATGAAATCATACTAATGTGCAGACTGCTTTTGAATGAAAAACTTTCAGAATTAATTCATGAAATTTTTGTTCAATTTTTATTAAATTATCTAAACCAATGTATTTACTTTATAAGTCTCAAAGATTTTACATATATCTAATGAAATACGTTATATAAAAGTCAAAAATATGTGTATATCACTTTATATTGTATAAATTTCTATGCTTGCATTTTCTTCTTTTATCATTGTTATTTATTAATGTAATTTTCCCTCCTTAACTCTATATTCTTTGGTTTAAAGACTAATCATATCTTCCTTATTTTTGGATCTGCAGACTTTACCTTAGTAGGATATGTAGCAGATACTATGAAAGTTGAATCAATGATTGGATACTTGCATAGTAAAATGGCTTTAAATTAGTACCAAAACAGTGATTAATTCATAAATTTCTAGTGGGAAGAATGGAACAGCATTGTAACTAAGTAAATATGTACATTCATTTTCTTTCTTCAGGCTTCCTTTACAGCAGTTATCCTCAGACTAGCAGTGTAATGTCCCCATATTGGTGCATGACATTTGTATTGCCCTCAATGGCATATTGAAAGTAGATTTTAGAGGTTTGTGCCTCATGTAAAACTATCAAATTTTTGATACATTAAGACATACTTATAAGAAGATGCAAAAGTGAGCATGGATTGGGTGAATGGGCCGTGATTTAACTTTGTCTTCAGTTGAAAATATATAGATTTAAATATTTCCCTTTGGATAATAGAGATTACAAATATACATTCAGACAGCCATGGCAGTATAAAAATATGTCTCTAGGTAAAAGTAATGTATATTTTTCTTCTTTTGATAACTTCCCAACTGAAATTGATAAAAATTTGAGAATCTTAAACTCTGACATAGCACTCATTAAATGTCCTTTTTGTTGATTGTTCAACAGAAATTTATTTGGTCATAAACTCTTAGGTGACTGGGACTCCAGTTTTTTCATCTTATTGTTCAGTGTTTGTTACTCATATTCTGAATGATTTCTTTTGCATCTCAGAAAACAAAAACAAAAACAAAACTTTTGTTTCATTAGGTTCTGGAATGTCCCTCTAAGAAGGTTCATGTATTGAAGGCTTGGATTGCAGCTGATGGTGTAATTGGGAGGAGATAGAGACTGTAGGAGGTGGGGCCTAGTTGGAGGAAGTAGGTCCCTGGGCCATGTCCTTGAAGGGTATATCTTGTCTCCTGTTTCTCTGTCCCTCTGCCCCCCTGTTGTCATGAGGTGAGCAGCTTTGCTCTACTACACACTCCCTGCCATGATATTCTTTGTTGCTCTGACCCAGAAACAATGGAACCAAGTGACCGTGAACTGAAACCGCTGAAGCCATGAGTCAAAATAAATCCTTCTTCCCTCAAGTTGTTTATCTCAGGTATTTTGTCACAGTGAAGGAAAGCTGACGAACACAACTATTAAGTGTTCTATTCTAAGCTCCTATATTAGCCAATTATAGATTTAATATTAACAAGTAAAGTTTTTACATGAAGTATTTTCATATATATATATATATATATATACAGATATATATTAAATCAACATCTTTATTTTTTCTTGGTATGAACCTTGTCTTTTCTATTTATTGATAGTCTCATCAGAATTATATTTTCCTCTAATTTTCTCACATATATTATCTAGCTACATATCAATTTTTCTATCTAAATTTACAAGTTACATTGGAAAATTTTATCAGAGTGAAATTTAGCTCTGACAACTCCTGAAAAAGAAATATGAATAAAGGTCGTGTAAAACTTTTGTTGTTAGACTAGCTCTGATGTAGTCATCATGGTTGAAATATTGAAGAGTAGCTCTAAGAAGTAAGGAAAAATTGACTCCATCTAGTGGTCTCACAGAACTGGTGCAGTCTAATTTGACAAAGTTGTTTTCAGAGTGATGGTTGACAATTCAGATATCTAGATGGGCTAAGCAAATAAAATAAATGGAAGACAAATCAATTGAGAAAAAGTCAATTGTTGTTATGTATTACACTTTCTCTACAGTTATGGAAATATGGTGTAGCATACAGCATAAAATATACAAACATAGGATGTAGGAGAATAAATTTCAAATATTGACTGGAAAGCAAATGCAAATTCTCTATGATTAATGACCCCATGAATGGTAGTTTTATGGCAAAATGCTCAGCTGGTAATAGATTCAAATGATTAGTTGTCATTTTAGAACATTGGCCTGGTAGTGCTAGACCTTCCAATTTTTCCACAGAACCTGGTAATGTAGATTGGTGTATCAGTCTGTTTTGTGTTACTATCACAAAATACCTGAGGCTGGTTACTTTACACATAAGAAGGGATTATTTAGCTCAAAGTTTGGAGGTTAAAGAGTATGGCACCAGCATGGTTGATTCTCTTGAGGGTCTTCTTGCTATATCACAACAAGGTGGGTGTTCTCATGACAAGAATATGTGTGAGAAGAAGAGAGCCCATGGACAGAGAGGAAGCAAGAGAGATTCAGAGTCCAGGCATATTCTTTTTATAACAACCTGCTCTTGCAAGAACTAACTAGAGTTCCTTTAGAACCACTTTGCTCTTGTCCGAGGGTGATGCCGGCAACAACTTGATTGCCTTTTGACAGTTTCACCACTTCTCCATATTCTCGCACTGGGGACCAATCTTCCAGCACATGAACCTGAGGGACACTCTCAAACCATCTCTGAACCACAGTGCATATGAGACCTACTAAATTTAATATGTCAGCTTGTTTTTTAAAACGTATGATGTGGTCCCAGCTTAAATAGATCTTGAGACCATATTTGTCCTAGGACCTATTATTTTGATGTATAAGTTTCAACAAAAGGCCTTAAATTTCTTGATCTCATTTCTTTCAAAGGACAGAAGAGCTATGGGCATTTTCCAGAACATTCAACATTGGAAATGAGATTGAAATATGAAACTACTTGATTGGATCTTGGTTGAGGATTAATTTGATTCAACAACAAGCACTATTCAGAGTGTTGGAATTACAGTCACAAATAAGCAAAATCTTTTTCCTTTATCTCTCTTAGATTCGTACCTTAAATGGGATGCTCACCAGCATCATCACAGAGCCTAGTCACTTTCTGCATACACTGGAATGTTTGGCTATAATTTCCCAGTGTTTATCTTGGTTCTTGAGTACCATATAGAATTTGTTCATAATTTATATTTCTTTGGTATATTTTTCTTATAACTTTTTGAGGAGCATTTTGAAGTTCTTAAAACTTAGCACTCAAATATAGAGTTTGCAGTATAGGGAAGAATACAGGGAATTCAATTAGCACTCAAATATAGAGTTTGCATATATAGAGATGGTTTGAGAGTGTCCCTCAGGTTCATGTGCTGGAAGATTGGTCCCCAGTGCGGGAATATGGAGAAGTGATGAAACTGTCAAAAGGCAATCAAGTTGTTGCCGGCATCACCCTCGGACAAGAGCAAAGTGTTTCTAAAGGAACTCTAGTTAGTTCTTGCAAGAGCAGGTTGTTATAAAAAGAATATAGGGAATTCAATTAGCACTCAAATATAGAGTTTGCAGTATAGGGAAGAATATAGGGAATTGCAGTATAGGGAAGAATGAGATGGTTTTTTACTTTCTCTCTTTCATGAGAACCCTTAACTTGGACCACTTCTTCCCCCATCTACACAGAGACAGTGTGTAAAGAGATAGAGGAAAAATGGTCAGGATTCTGAATTCTCTGAACTTGTTCAAAAAGTGGGAGAGGTTGAGTGAAATGAAAGAAACCAGGAATAGCCAAGTGGGCCCAATCCTTCTCTTAAGCCTTCTCTGTTCATTATGTTGGACAGTCACATTCAAAGGCAAGCTGCCATCCTTCCATTTGCCTCCTGGGCTCCTGCAGGCCCTTGAGCTCTCTGCCTGATCCACAGTTGTCTTCTCACTTGTTTCTACTCCTGCCTCAGGTCTCTGGACTGCTCCTTGAATCTCCTGTGATTCCCCTTCTCTTTTACACTTTTGTTTTTGCATTCCCACTGCCTAAAATAATATAGATCACTGAGATCCACTTAGTCTCGACCCTCTGCATATCTTTGCTACAGAGTCACTTTCTTCCTGAAGTCTCCCTTGATTGTACCATTGACCCATTGACAATGACATTTAGTCCACATCCAGCACTCTCAACCCCTTTTACTCTGCTCTGTTCTCCAACCCCCCCATAGCTTTTAATATATATATAATATATTTATTATGTTTGTTTCTTTTATAAGTAGTCCATTTGCTAAGATATAAGCATCTGAAAGATAGAAATCTTTGTCTTGTTTTATTTAGTGATGTATCACCAGTGCTGAGGAAGACAAGGGAAGAGAGAAAGAGAGAACTTCTTATATTCCAGGAATCATCATGTTTTTTTTTAAAGTGGAATTTTTTTTAAGTGAAAGAATATTGAACTACTTAGGTTTGTCATACCTTGCACAGCCTGTTCTAATTGCCTGTGGAAAGATTTCTTGCAACAAATTATATCATTTGTGGGCTTATGGTCTATTTTGCCTTTATTTTCAGAAATTTCAAAAACACATATTAAGAAGGAAGAGACTTTGTATGTTAACAAAAAAAATGTAAAAAGTAAAAAGAAGTACATGTGTTTGGTCCAAAAGGAAATTGTGTTACATAAATAATTCGTATAAAAACTATAAAGAAAAAGTAATTGGCTTGAGGCAGTGGAAAGAGTAAAGAATATGATGTCAGTAATCCTAGGCACACCATTTACTACTTTTCTGAACATAGCTTAGCAATTCATTAGCTCCTAGACTTAATTACCTTATCTTCTAAATGGGAATAGCAATATAGTAGAGTCTATCTTATTTGCCTTATGAGTGTATGGAAGTGCTTTCCTTCTTAATACCTACTTGTTTCTTTCAACAGTTAACCCAAACTGCATCTAAATTTATAATTATTTTATTTTTCTTTTTACTTGAGAGATCACCTTTTAGAATATATGCTCCCTAGGGACAAATCTTTGTCTTTCTTTTTCAGGGTCGCTTTCCCAAATCTAAACATTATGTCTGCCACATAACAGTTGCTCAGAAAATATGTCCTAGGATTAAGCAAATGTAAGCCAAAATGTTCATATGACATAATAATGGTAGATTGGTTTATAATCAGATGTGATGCAGATGTCTGTTATTATTGTCACCATCTAAACCATTATCATTCTCATCATCAAATATGTGTTTCTCACCTTTTTTAACCCACTACCAGGGGGATGATCAACTTCAAGTATTCCTGCCTTAACCTACAAATTTATTGAAGTAATACAGAAAAACTTTGCTGATCTATTGATTTTGTAACAGGTCTCTAAACTGGCTGGTGTTTTGGTTAAGTATGGAATCAAAAAAGGTGACACTGTGGTCATCTACATGCCCATGATCCCACAAGCAATATATACTATGCTGGCATGCGCAAGGATAGGAGCCATCCATAGTCTCATATTCGGTGGATTTGCATCTAAAGAATTAAGCAGTCGCATTGATCATGCAAAAGTAAGTGCTTTCTTTGGGGAAATTGAGTTGTGGCTACCTATATTATAGCCATATTTACCTGTGGATGAATCATCTAAGAATATTCTTAATTCTTTTCATCTTCTTTTCAAATGGGGTACTTTAAATTTGTTTTTCCTTGGCATTTGTCTGTTAATCATGTGTTCTTTTTTGAGTCAGTTCTGTGTGCCAAGTGCTTAGAGAAACATGAACAATAAAATAAGGTATATGCCTTTCAAGTTACCTTGTTATACATTGGGGTATACAAAACATATAAGAAAAATAATTATTAATTTATTTATTCAACATTTATTTATTAGGTTCCCTTCATGTGGTTGGCACTGACCTTGGAAATGCATAATATATAATAGGTATCAAATGCATGGGCTAATTATTTTTAAAATCTATATACTTCTAGGAATGGGGTAATGACCCAATGATTAAGGGCTGAGAGGGATAGGGTGACATATTTGAATGGGATACCAAGATAAAAAATTTCATAAGCTGATTGTGAAATATTCTTGAGATACTGTATTTAAAACAGCACAGTGTCTGAGAGATAGTGTTCACTTAAAAATGTTATTATTGTTGTATGAGTTTAGCAGGGTCAATGAACATTTCCCTGTAAGTGACCAGAGAGTATCTTAGGCATTGTGCACAACCTAATCTCTGTTGCAGGCACTCAGCTCTGCTGCTGTAACACACAGGCAGACTCAGGCAATGTATCCACAATGGGCATGTCTGTGTTCTGATAAAACGTGGCAGAAATAGTTTACAGACCCCTAATTTAGGGGAAGAGACATTTCTTTTGGTTTCGGTGACTGAAGAGGGTTCTGTGGAAAAATGTGAGATTTAAATCAGGTCCTGGCTGAGATTCATCTGGAAGAGAATAATGTAGTGGGATCCAAATGCAGGGGAAAGAGTATGAAACAGGCATTAGTGGCAGGAAAGAGTAAAATCATTTGGGAGGAAACAAGTAGATTGGCATGACAGAGAAAAGAGAAATGTGAGCTTGCCAAGGCTGGTTTTGTCTAACCTGTAAACAAACCACTGTAAGTTTTTGAGCAGGTAAGTATCATGTTTTAAGCAATGTTAAGAGGAAACAAGCTTTGCAGTATCACACGAGTGAGGGGGGAGGCTGGAGACCTTAGTGAGATGCTCTGTAACATGTTCTGCTTTTGAAGAAATGGGAAATAGGAAGGAGAAAATGCCAGTGGCAAGACTGAGGAAGGAAAGTCCTTGTAGGAGTTAAGAGATGGCTGGTCTTTGGAGTTTCAGACACCCAAGACAAGATGTTTTTAGGGAAATAATTTGCATTCAAGGTCCTAGAGTGAGGCTTTGCATAGCATATTTCATCTGCTATAAGACAGGTTCCAGAACTAGAAAGTTATTTTGTGGACTAACCACCTCAGTTCTTATTTTTAACATGTTGTGTTATTGCTTGTGAAAAAAAAAAAAAAAAAAACCCTAGGGGTGGGGGGTGGTTTGATCAATCCATCACTGACCTGAAAATCCTTGGGAAGTTAGTGACATCTCTGAGGAAACTATAGGCTCCAGGTTTTAAGCTGTAGAAATGCTAAACACCATCAGACAAAGGTATTGGATATGTTATTTTCTTCTAAAAACATCTTAATAAGATATGAGGGAATTGAAATATATAAATATATATATGTACACATTTATAAATATGTATATAAATAAGGACTTAGCTAATGCTGTGCAGGAGTTTTCATTCATCACACACACATGTACAATCTTCTTAAGGGGTTGAGGCAATACATGCATAGTCTTATGGGCAAAGCTATAAGGAAAGTCAAATTTAAGGAGAAATGATGGAGATAGAGATACACATATGAGATATCTAGACAAAACTAATATTTGAAATCTCTGATTTTTATGACCTGATTTTCAAACAGATTGGCTAAAGAAAAAAATTTATTTTAACAGACAAAGATGAAAAGGATGTATTCTAACATGTCAGTCTAGACCCAATAAAACCTCTAATAAAGGTTGTTAATATAAATGTGAAAGGACTTATTTTTCCAGAAGAAGAGTCTAATTTTGACTGTATTAAATTATTCAAGTTCTGATATATTCTATTATGTTCTTAATTTGATATGTGGCTTAATTTCATTTATACAGAATCCTAATTTTATGGAATGTTAACTAGAACTATTTTTATAAGTATTACAAATATTAAAATGTAAATTATATTCAAATATCGTTTAAAAATACAATAAAAGGAAATAAGACTTATTTTTATTTTCTTTCCTTTTTTCCTTTGTTTTTCTTTTAAAAGTCAACTTGCTATAGTGGAAAGAGAAAGATTGTACAGTCACACAGAACTGGCCCGATTTCTGTCTCCACCACTTATAACCTGGGGCAAGCTTTGTAACTGCACTGAACCTCAGTCCCATGAATATTAAATGATATTGAAGAAGCAAAGAGTACTATATATGCATATATTTAGCACAGTATAAACTTTCCCTAGATGAAATGTATTGTAACCAGAAATCAGAATTCAAGAATAGATGCAATACCATGAAGTGATTAGCTGTCTCCTGAATCATTTATTATATGTCTCCTTTGCTTTGGAGTTTTTGGTGAAGAAGCAATGCATTTAAAAGAATAATAACATGTTCATTTCTGCAAATTAATGAGAATTTTCATTCAATTTTACAAATTTTATTGAGAGTATATGATGTGCCAGACCCTATACAGGCAGAGGAGATGAAAGACATCCAAACTTGACCTTGAACTGCTTACTATGCAGTATCGGGGATTAAAGAACACATTGACTATTTGAGGTATGTCCATCATATACCAAGGAGGGAGAATGACCCAAATGCAGTTGCTACCAGGGACACTGTAGCTACACCTGCATGTCTCGAAAAATGACTGGCAAATTGTCAGGTAAAGAAAAATTTGGAGGGTAGCTTATTGACAGGGTCATGTCCAAGCTTTGTGGAGCTTGATATTTAAATCACTTGGGAGTTATTTTGTGAAAAAAAAATATAAAATTAAAATTACAATATTTTGTGAACATGAATTTATCTTTAGAATGAGAACGAAAATTGTCAAAAGATTATTGGAGAGTCAGATCTTGTCCTTCTGTGGTCTCTAGGCATGTGGAAGAGATGTTCACATAGAAAGCCTTAGAAATGCTTTCTGATTACAGTCGGGCTGGAGCTCTCCAGCTAAGAAATGCTAAAGCCTCCTCCAAAACCATCTCTTATGAGTGTGTGTGTGCATGTGTGTGAGCATGCACGTGCAACTAAGGGTCCCAAAGGTTTACATTTCAGTGAATCATGGCACATACACATGTGCCAAAATATCTTTAGAAGATATTTTGTACAGCTTGTGTTTTAGGAGCATCACCTAAAGTGTGTAAGTTCAACAGGTAAGTAAGATTTATGTGGAAGGGATTAGGTCTATAACATTTGAAAAAGGGTATATTGGTTTTCAGGTCATTTATTCAACAGAGACCAGAATCATTCAAACATTTCCTTAGAAATGTTAAAACTGCCAATCTGCACCTGAAATATTGTGATTACTTTAACTGGGATTGTTAAAGCTTTCTTGATTCTTATTCCTGTTTTTTTTTTTTTTTTTAATTTTAGCCCAAGGTGGTTGTTACAGCATCATTTGGCATTGAACCTGGAAGGAAGGTAGAGTACATACCTCTTCTAGAAGAAGCACTAAGAATAGGTCAACATACACCAGACAAAGTTCTCATTTATAATCGCCCGAATATGGTAATTTGAATGTTTCATTTGATTCCTGTTTTGTTACTGTGTTAAGGATGATTCTGGTTTTGACCATTTGAAAGAGACACTTGGTCCATAAACACCTAGGATCAAGTGATTAATATATATATACTGAATGTGGTTGCTATTTCTGGTGGAAAAAGATATAAAAAATATTTACTGTTTTGTGAAAAACTAGGTTAAAATAAAAAGGTTGAAACAAAGAAATACTTATGATATTAATAGATTAGATTCTATGTATAGTGCTACTGTGTATGTGGCATCATTTTTTACTTTAAATTTTATAATATAAATGCTAATGAAAACTACCTACATACCTATCATTTGATTTTTAAGATATTCTTTTTGTAGATAATTTAAAAAATATTTCTGGTAACTCTGTGAGTTACATGATATCGTGATTTCTATTTTAAAAATGGAATCAGTGGACATAGAGACAAGTACCCTGCTTGATTAGTTAAGGGCCAGACTCGATTTGGACATTGGCTCCCTGACTGTGTGTTTTATCTCTTCATTGTGCTGCCTATTGGAGCGGTGTGATTAATTTGCATGTAAAATATTTTTTAAAAAAATTAAGACAGGCATTTAGGCCAGAAATAAAACTATGTTCAGGAAAATAAAGCATGAAAATTCTAAATAGGTAAATTCTGTGATCGATGAAGGAAGAAAAATACCGTAATATAACAATGAATACATTTTATAATACTGTCCCATTAACTTTGACCTGATGATCGCCTTATCTTTACATCCAAAGCAAGTCTCCAGCTATTTGTGGTGGGACCAAGTTGGATTCTTAGCAGATTAAAACATTTTTGCAGAGGAGAAATTACAAGGGTACAAAGAATCATGTACAATTTTGTGGAGCTCTTCAGAGGTTATCTACAGAAAATACTTAAATGACAAGATATGAGAACAAAGAGTGTTAGAACTGTGTCATTTTGATTATCACCTAGCAATTCCCATTGCCACATTAAATTCCTGAGTAAAGTTTTAGTAGTCTGTGGTTCATGAACTGCTGCACTCAGTAATTTTAATGTTCTTACTGTCTTGAGGAAGAATTTAAATTTCCTTCAGAGGACCACAAGCATATCTTTTCAGAATGCTTTGTAGCTATTTAAATCAAGAAATTCAAAGTGGCAATGAAGAAAGCTTTGGGTAAAGGGAGGTTCAAGGAATGACAGAAACACACGCAAAAATGTGTTTACATGATGTATGGTGCTATTCACACACATAGAGTGTGAATTCACAGAGAATTTGTGAAGAACTTATGATGGGCAGGAACCAATGCTAGCAACTTTCAAATGCTTTTTCTTATTTGATTCTCAAAAATGAATAAACTAGTAGACCTGATTATTGGCCCAATTTTAGGAAACTGAATCATGAAGCAGTTAAAGTCCATCTAGTAAGTGATGTAGCCAGATTTGAACTCTGTTTTAATGACTTTGGATCAAGATATATGTTATTTCTTTTATGCTGTAAACACATGGTATGTGCATATCAATGTTTTCTGCTCAAATTTGTTTTTTAAACACAAGTCTCTTTTCTTTTGTCTTAAATAGAGATGTGCTCTATGTCTATTCATCCCTGGTACTAGCTCTCTTCTCTATGCCTCCCTTTTCCTCCAGACCCTTTCTTCTACTGTGCCATGGACAAGGATTTTCAAGGTCTCTTGTTCTGTATATGAGACCTACTGTTTAGGCAGTAATTAAACCCAGTGGATTTGCTTTGCTTTAAGTTTAGAGAGACACAAATTATGAGCCTGGGCATTGCATCTCATTAACCCGGATTGCATTTTTGCCAGAGGAGGTAAAAAACTTGGCTGCTACTCCTAAGCCTCAGGCAAGCATGACATAATCAAAGGAATATCACATCAGACACTCCTGATGCTCTTCCAGTACTGCCTTTTAGGAATTATAACAACTAGGAAAGTCATGTCTGAAGAAGTAAATGCTTATTTATAAAGTTAAATATTGATTTTTCTCTCTCTTCATTTTGTCATATCTCTTTCCCTTGCACCTCTATTTCTTAGCCTTTAGAATAACCATCCATTGGAGCTCTCCTTTCATTAACGGCCTATAAAAATCATGTATCTGTAATTACTTCTGTGATCACTCAATTCACATTTTTCATTTTTTAGTGTGATGATTTTTATAGGTGTGTAATTGTGATGTCAAAGACTTGATAATGTGAAATTACTTGTTTTTATGTGATGCATGAAAATATATGAAAACATGATTTGCTTATAGTTGGCTGTTTTTGTTAATCTAAATGGCACCAGCTAGTGCCAATCAGAGAGGGGCCAGGGAAGCCAAGTGGGACTGAAATATCACCTTCATGAAGGATCAATTCAGATTACTTATACATAGTGTTATTTATACAGGCATTGTATTTGTAATATTGTATTAAGACACTAAGTTGTAGGTGTGCCTACTTTAACATATGACCGGATTTTATAGCCCTGATTAATATATGAAGAAGCCTAGAAAACAGAAGTGTCTTGCTTTTACATTCCAAGTCTCTCAGGGTCCTTTGGCTTAGCTCAGTAATTGCATTGATGGAGTAAATGGTTGTATACATCTCTGGTTGGTGAATCCCACTAGGTTTACTAAGGAATATGTAGCTTGTTTATGCCTGTGCTACCATGCTCATTAATTATAAACTTCCTGATATGTGATCTCGAACTCAAGTTAATGTTTTAGAAAATAACAAAATACTTCATGGGTATTAACGCTACTTAGATAGCTCTTCATTACAGTAACTTCCATAAACTACTTCCTTATTCTTTATCTTATCTGACCATTGCATGGCTGCTGTTTTCGAAGAGGTCTATTGATTTATTTAAAGGTATATCTCTTTAATCCTTGATTCTATTATCACAAAGTTTACAACAAAGAATCTGGTTTTCATAAACAAAGAAAGAAAGAAAGAAAAAAGGAAAGAAAAGAAAAAAAGAATTTCTACATCAATTAATAACCTAGAAAGAGGAAAACTTGGGTAGTCTTTTAAATATATCACATACTCTCATAAATTTTAATATTTAATTTTTGTTCTTACAGAAATAGAATTCTTCACCACCTGAAGATAATTTGACATGCCCTCATTTGGAAAGGTGGCCCCAATATTCCTCCTAAATGTCCTTGAATGCCCTTGTATAAAGAGAAGTTTTAATGGGTTATTTGACATTTCATTGTGGAGTAGAACTTCCAAAGTAAAAGAAATAGGATTCAAAAAATAAGAACTTAGTTTATAAGCTGTTAATGTACATAATCTATGGAAACATGAACCTCTGAATTAATTAAGCTCTGAGTGTTGATGAAAATGTAACTGCCTTAGATTGAATTTCTTAAGGGTATCCCTAGAGTTGAGTAAAATATGTTCTTTGTGTCAGTTGATTTGAAGCCAACATGAAACCATTGGGATTTTTTAAATTAAACATTTATCTTAATTAACAACCTTGAATTTTTTTTTAATTTAAAAATTCATTGTGTGGTGCTTCATAGCAGTAGATTTTCACGCAGATATAGATTTAGTTACTCTCTGTCCTTTTGATTTAATCTCCTTTTTATAGTGTGTATTTCTATGTTTTTGCTGTGTAGGAGACAGTTCCTTTGATGCCAGGTCGTGATCTTGATTGGGAGGAAGAAATGGCGAAAGCCCAATCACATGACTGTGTTCCTGTTCTTTCGGAACATCCTCTATATATTCTATACACATCTGGAACAACTGGGTTACCTAAGGTATTTACTCTCTTAGGGATAATTATCTATAGCAGAAGATTTCCTTTGCACTCTGAATATCTGATCACTGACTAAAAAATATCTTAGACTATGCTTTGATGATTAGACATAATTGCTTAGTATCTTAAATAAATTTTGTGCCTAACTCTAAATATACAAAAATATTCATTATATTTAATGTCAAATGTTTGTCCCTATTTCTTCCAAATTCTTCTCAAATGTCAGCACTACACAATCGATTAGTAATCTACTAAAATCAATATATATTTAGTGGAATATCAGTGGGTTTTGTAAAACTTTGTAAAATTTATTTTATGTATGTTTGTATGTATTTATTTTCTATTTTGGGGGCTGGAGGTCAAACCCAGAGGAAATATATATTTTAAATGAAATATTTTGTATTCTTTTATATTGAGGAATTTTATATTATGGAATTTGTTTTTGATCTAGTTCTTTGTTATAAATGTGATTTTGAGAATTGGTCTGGACAGTTTGAGCAAGAGGCAGTTTATCTGTAGTATCGAAGTATTTGATTTACAATATGGAAGATACTCTACATTTTAATGTCTGTTTACCTTGAAAGGTGCTTTCACAAAGCAAAGTGAAAAATATCAATGTGCATGAATGTGTCTGCTATCAGGAAAGACCACTGTTGCCTTGTATCTTCAAGTAGTACTGTTTCTTCATACAGCTTCACAAGGCTTCTGGCATCATCTTCCTGACACATCTCCTTATAGGTTTCAATATGCACCAAATCCTAGAATTTAGGGGGAAGGGACCTTGGCAATCACTCTCACCCTGAAGGATAGAGGTCTCTATTATCATTACATCCCTGTAGCTTCAGAGTTCTGAAAACATAATATCTTCATTATATTAAACTAGTCTAATCTCTTAGATTATATTTTTAAAAGAAAATTTAAGATATTCCACATAAAGCTTGCTTGTGAAAAGGAAAACATTTGGTAGAAGAATGTATTCTCTCCGAGGGTAAAGACCGTGTTTTATTACATTTTCTTCTACTATCATGTTTTATATGTAGTGAGTGCTCTATAATTTTTATCAAGTGCATATATATATGTATATATCTTATGCATATGAAGATAATTATCTTTATAGAATCAAAGTCTTGTGATATTCTTTACAACTCTAGTCCTTTGTAAATATTTCTCCATATTGCAGTTTTATTTGCTTCAGTAGCCCAAATGATTGAATCCAATATTTACCCTCTACTTTTTGCATTTTACTAATGTGATGGAGTCCATCTGAACATTTGGCTATAAAATAAAAGGGGGTTCAGAAAAGTTATAATCTAATATAAAAGTAATATAGAAGTATCAACATGAGAGAAAATTCCTGAACTTGAGAATTTAGTATAACTGATCAAACTTATAAAACACCAATAGACAAAACAAAAATGACAACACTATTGCTTGCTAAAAGTTTGAAGGAATCTTTCAAAAACACATAGAAAACAAACAAACAAACAAGCAAAATCTTTGTGCCAGCTCAAGACTTTAAATCACTCTGAGGTTCACTGTGACCAGGATTAGGATCTGTATAAGACGAACTTGTCAGTATACAAAGCTGAATCAGCCAGTGTAGAACAAATAAGATAAAAGTGGTATATAGAGCATTATGTTTGAAAAGTGTTGGTTCCCAATAAAGAATGATCCTAGCTACCCCAGGTTTTCTGAGACAAGTTTGTTTCTGGATTCCTTCAGTGACTAAACTGAAGGTCCTTCGATGTTTTTATCTCCCTCTGTCCTTTTCCTCCTAACATACCATCTTGAAGACAATTTATTTCCATAAATTGGAGGAGGCTTTAATTGATTGGAGATTTCTTTATTTATATTGAATTTGGCTTAATTCAATGTACATGGGTTAAGTCCTCTTTCTGTGTTAGAACAGGGAGACACTGAGTGAAAAACACAGTCCCTCTAATCTAGTAAGGTAGACATATGCAAGAACATAGGTCATGCAAGACAAACTGTGATTCAGTTGTTGAAAAGGCAGGAGACTGCACACACTGGAGGCAAGGAGATTATTTTTTCAGACCGTTGAGGAATTTACTTATGACAGTACACTTTAGGGAAGAATCAGATTTTGTTCAAGATTAAAAATGAGAGAGAGGAGAAGTTGAAGACATTGAAACTGAGAACATAGGAGGGTAATTTTGAGTATTTACTGAAGTAGAAACAGAGTAGCATGGTTGGGGTGGGGAAACCAGGAGTTTTTGAATGTATTGAGTATGATGTGTTTGGGAGACATTAATATGGAGATTCCTAGTCAGTATTGGAAGAGAAGAGTCTGAGGCCCTACATCTGGAGCTAAAGATAGATATTCATGGGTCATCAGTGTAGAGGGCTGGTATTTAATTCATGGAAGTGAGTGGGTTTTGCAAATTGGGTCTTGCAGAATGGCAGATAAGGTCATTATTTCTCAGTGTCCCTGAGATGTGCCTTTTTTCCCTGCCATGAACTTTAGAATTGCAATTGCTTTGAGATTATATCTTGCTAACAGACCTTTACATCATTTATTTTAATCTACCTTACACATATTGTTATAGTTCTTAGAACATATTTGATACTTTGATTATACAATGGCACTAACCTTAGAATTTGTCCCTGGAAGAGTCTCAGGATATCTTTAATAATCTCTTACTTCTCCAGTTTTCTCTTCAGACACCTCTTTCATTTATACTATTCTCATTTTTGTAGATATAATCAAGATTCTTAGTATCTGAAATGTTACTGTTGGGATCTCTAGAGTAGAAGTACAGGCTTGGTGAACACACCTGCAGTAATATGCATTTAGATATAAATTTCATGACATCATAGTTTCTCCTTCATCTTTGATCTTCATAAGAAATAATAATATCATGAGCCTGTTACAGTTTGGATCTGGAGTCTCCCCCAAAGGCTCATATGTCATGGACTTTTTCCCCAGCTGGTGGTGCTATAGAGGTAGTTTCAGAATCATCCCCAAACTGATAGTACTGTTGGGAGGGGGTGAAAACTTTAGGAGATGGCGCCTTGTTGAAAGAGGTGGGTCACTGGAGGTGTGCCTTTGAAGAGTGTATTTTGGCCCTGGACCCTTTCTTTCTTCTGTACTTCCCTGCTGCCAAGAGAGGAGCAGCTCTACTCTACCATGCCCTTTCTGCCATGATACTTTGCCTCACCACAGGATTAATTTCAGTGCAACTGAAATCCCTGAAACTGTGAGCCCCCGAGAAAACCCTTTACTACTTTAAGTTACCTTTCTTGGGTATTTTGTCAAAGTGATGAAAGGCTAACTAATTAACACAGATCCCATAAAAATATGCTGCTTAAAAATCCTTATTTCTCATAGGTATATATAAGGCCCACATAAGATAGTCTGTTCTTTGGTTGGAATTTGCATATATATTCAGTTCATATTTGCATCTCTGCATCTGCCAACCTTGGAGTTGTTAGGATTCTGTATGACAGGTTAATCTGTTAGCTGTAGCACATATTCCAGCAACCACAGCTGAGCTACTTTGCATGCATTTTGGATTTGTTGTGGACTTCTGTTTTCTTTGGTTTTGGTGCCTATATTCAATATCATTCAAAGCACTGCACAATAATAACAACAACAACAAAAATCCCTCATCTGGATGGCTGTTCTTTTGGAAGTGGGAGATTTAGTGATGGTCATACTTATCTTTTTCCAGCTTGATATCATGGAAGGACAGTGATAACAACAACAACAAAAAGGTCAGTGCCAAAGGAGAACATGGGAAAGCAACCAGAAGGATAGGATTCAAAAGGAAGCATGACAGGGAGGTGATAGATAAGGCCTTTGATTCTTCTGTGCATTTATATAACTTTTATTCCTGTTTGTTAGGGGACATATTCATATTCCCCACCCTGGGGGGAAAAGTGAGAGAGAATAAAATAAGAGCAGTGGATTTTTTTTTTTTTTAATCTGTGGTACAATTCTTGCAGTTAAAATGCTGAACTTGCTACATCTTTTCTCCTTATCTCATAGTTCTTCAGATCAATAAAAAATTATACAGCTGCTAAAGTATCTTCCAGAGAGATAGTTTCAGAATCATCCAAAAGCCTGCAGCAAGAGATTTTATATCTGATGAAATATCCCGAATGGAAACATTACATTTCCTCTTAGATGATTCACTGGGTTCTACTAGTTTCAAGGGTTTTTTTTTTTTTTTTTTTTTTTTTTTTAATTTTCTGAACAAAGAAAATATTTTTAAAAGAATTTTATCATTCACACTTGTGTTTATTCACTCTCATATTCATTCATTCTATCAGTCAGCAAATGTACTAAATGACTGTTGTGTGCCAGATAGTGCTAAAGGTGCAAAGGTGTTATCCTAACAACACTGAGTTGGGGAAGAGGCACAGCACTGGGTGCTGGCCTGCTTTGATGAGATGTGCTGGCCCTGGATCTGTGGCACAGGGCAGAGAGCCCTGCAGCACAATTGGATGGGGGAACAGCTTCCCAAGAGAGGTTGTGTTTTGCAGTGTCTTTGCATTCTTGTGTGAAAAAAATGGGAACTGATGAGGTTCAGAGAAGAAGCAGGGACTCATTCTAGAAAGGGGATGCTATGAATAATGCCATTATCAAAATAAGATTATTGATGTGCTGAAATTTTTAAGTACATCAGAGCCATTTCTTTATTTTTTTCTTGATTCTCTAATGCCAACCATCATTTGGTAATGGATTTCTTTTTATAAGTACAATAATGTACTTCACATTTCCTGTTTTTTTCCTTGACTTGTGAGGGTGAGTTGAAAAACATGCACACACATACACACACTCCAACACACACACATATTCATATATACACATATAAAACAGGTATACATAAGCATAAACATATACATATACATGAATACATGCATGTGTATTTGCATATGCAAATAAATATCTATGTATGCTAATGTATATTTTTATAGAAGTCTTTATTATAGAATAAATAATAGAGGGGTTGAACTTGGAAAGTATGAAGTTTTGTCATGTACTGTAAACTTTTTTTGCTACACTATTTTGAGATTTGCCTTCCATATTTTTATAGATCCATTTACATACACACACATGCACACACACACACACACTTTTAGAATGAAGCTCTAAAGCTCATAATCTAACCATGCTTCTCAGTTTTCCTACCTCTTCCCATTTAATGTCTCTTTTTCCAATTGTGTTTTTCAAGTTTCTGCAACTCAAACTACACACCTCACTTCATATTGATGTGTTCTCTGTCTTATTTAATGGTCCCATTTATGATATTTTGTGGCTTTTCTTTTCTTCAAAAGCAGCTCAGTAAGCTGGAATTCTTAAAGTACTATTTGTGATTACTCTCTGGTCCCATGATTTAGTGACTAATAATCACCCTTTATTTTGACTTGTGGAAATGAAAATCTTTAAATATCATAAACATTCTAAGTACAAAAAAAAATCTGCACATTGTCTTTTTTTCCCATTTCTGAGACAGAATTCATTTTCATGTCTTTATTTAAAGCTCAGAGTGTGATTCCCACCTGGATGTTTTTTAAATTCTCCAGAAGATTTTAAGGATTATTGTTGATCCTATAAAAACCTCCTGAAGAGTATATTGGCAGAGTATAGGGCTTTTCTGAGAATATATCAGATCACATAATGCTTTAATTTACAAGGTAGAGTGTAAGCACATAGAGAAAGCAGTGACAGATTGAAAAGACTCAAAATGTAGCAAGCTTGTGATTGGGGGCAAGCACTAGTGTTGAATAAATATTCTTACCTCATGCATGGTATTTCAGATATATTTTAAAACTGCTGAGTGTAATTTTACTTACCTAGAATATAATGATTTGGTTTTTTGAGCACAACTTACATGTTTTCAGAAGCTGAACAGGGTTTCTCCTTTGCATTGTGATTATCATTACCTGGAACACATGATCACAAGCAAGAAACAGAAATGTTTTTTCATCTTATTCATAAATTAATGTATATAACAAAGAATTTCCTTTTAAATATAACCTTTCATATTTTTTACTTTCAAACCTCTCATAAACTGTCTACATGGAGAATATAAAATGGCATAGTTCTTTTCTTCTATACCATATAAATAATCAGAAATCTGTATCATCTGAACATTTTGGGAAGCTAGACCAAATTACAGATCTAAAGTTTAAATTATTGAATGGCAAAATGATGCCTGACTAAAATATTTATATTCATTTTTCTTTTTAAAAAAGTGAGTATTAAAGATCAATGAAGGACTGGAGTTATGGCTCAGTGGTAAAATATTTGCCTAGCCTGTGTGAGACATTGGGTTTGATTTTCAGCACTGCATATAAATAAAAAAATAAAATAAAGGTCCATCAACAACTTTAAAATATTTTTAAAAAATCAATAAAAATAGAAGTTATGGTTTTTATCTCTCAGCTTCATTTTATTGTTTTAAAGGGGATCTTTGACAGTGGCTTCTAATTATTTTGGCACTTTTTCTTTTTGAGTGGCACTAGAACAGGATAAAATAAAAAGCAATAATTTCTAGAAGAAACAATATTATCTAAAATATATTAGATTTTAGACTGGGTATGTAACTCAATGGCAGAGTGCATATTTAGCATGTGCAAGGACCTGGGTTTGATCCCCAGCACTTAAAAAAAAAGAAGATTTAAAATTTTAGCCTTTACAATTTTAAATGCTTTTTCATACATGATCGCATTAAGTCTCACTTTTTTTGTTTGTTTGTTGTTTTTTGGTTTTTGTTTTTGGTCAGCTGGGTTTAAATAACCACATATTTATAAAGCAACATTCCTGAACATCATTCGAAAAAGTACCTATTTGAGAGATAATAGAAATTTGTTAATCCTTTAAATTTATCATCTGGGTTTTGGAAGTGGTTACTATTCTTTTGCGTATATCTATCTAGTCTTTTATTCCTTTTCAAAATTTCCAGATTATGCATCTGAAATTTTACTCCATTATAATAATTGTTAAATTGTTGATAAAAATGAGCTTCAAATGTAGGTAGGTTGGAGAGAAAAATCTAAAATGCATCAAGTGAAATCATTATTGACATTAAATATTTCTTTCTACTGTAACATATAGACAACATGTGGTCTACAAAAAAGGTGTACTTTTTCTCCTTTGCAAAATTAGTAAAAGTTTTTAGAAAAGGTTATTTGCAAATTGATTAATGTCAAATTCATCAGGTTATTGAGCCATAGGAAAAGAGACCTTATTAAAATAAACTAATTAGCAAAGTGTGTGGAAGATAGGATAGAGTATATGGGGAAACAACTGCTCAGTTGTCATGGCAGAGTGCATGTGTGAAGTTTGCTGGCAGGGGGTCCAATATTTCTCATATTCTCAAGATAACCAAGAGATCCAGCTGCCTGCTAACCATGTCATACAACCAAGAAAATAGCTCTCAAATGTCACCAAAGCTGCACCTGGTATTTGCCAAGAAACCAGGTGTTGTTACTAGTAGATAAAATATGTTCCACAGCATGATACCTATGTTTTATTAGTGGTACCTGAGGAGAGCAGTGATTTTAGTAACTAATGGAATGTCAATTTATTTTACATTCCCCTGGTTCATGTATATGGGTTAAAACTGCAGAGTTATGCCAAAAAAGTATAATTAACAGCACATTTATTAATTAAGGCCATGCTTGCTCTTTTATGTAAAATAACTTTTTTTTTGCATACAGCAGTTGTAATTACTAAAAGATGCTTCAAAATGTATTTGAGTATAATATAACTTGTACTTGTTAGCAGGCATTCACTTCCTTATTCTAGATATAAACATGGTTATATCTTGTTGGACTGATGATTAATGTTTATAATGAAGCAATAAATAAAATTAATTATTAAATTTACCATCAGTTCTTATTTATGATGACCCTTATGCCCAGTGTTCAAATATTAGTCTTCTATTGAAGTTGAATATGTTCAGTATTGAGGAAAGCTACTGGGAAAAAACTTTATATAAAAGTTGATTTGTGAAAATGGTACTATAGTGATGTATTGATCCTTAGTTTTGTCCCAAATGCAGTATAAAAAAGCAAATCTGTTAGCTTCAGGTCCAACTTATCAGGTTTCATCCCTCAGGGTTCCAGAATCCATCATTTAAGAATTGTTCAACTCTGAGATGATGCTTGTAGGATTCCCATTTAGCATTGTAATCAGGCTCCAGTTAGAATATGACTTTGTTTCCTATAAGCCATCCAGTATTATTTAATTATCTTGAGGAATAGATACCTTTATGTTAGTCTGTATTTTAGGCATGTAACTACATTTGAACTTTTCATGCACTTAATTTTGTTATTTTCCATTTTTATTCTGGAAATGCATTTGAAAATGTAATGTTGATAATGTGTAACAAAATTGAAAATATTTTATGTATGTGATTTTGTGAAATCATAAGTCTTCTTTAGAAGAGCAATAATGTCATGCAAGATGGATTCCACGAATGGAACTGATAAGGACAAATTGTTCTGGGTTTTCTATTGAAGAAGCCACAGAAATAGCGATTCAAACATAGTTATATAAATTTGAAGTAATTTGTACTCTACAGAATATCAAATACTTTAAATCTGGAATTTTTAAAGTAAAGAGCATGAAGATAGAGCAATTTTTAACGTATCCTCCACTGAATTTAACTTTGCTTTTCTCTCCTTTAGGGTGTGGTGAGACCCACTGGAGGATATGCAGTAATGCTAAACTGGACAATGTCTTCAATATATGGCCTTAAACCTGGAGAGGTAATCATGGTTTTAAGTATGCACTATGTGACATTTCTGATTAAGCCATGTACATTTTTATCATCTTCTTATTTTTTAGGTGTGGTGGGCAGCTTCCGACTTAGGCTGGGTTGTTGGACATTCCTATATCTGTTACGGACCTCTCCTACATGGGAACACAACAGTTTTATATGAGGTAATACAATCAATATTATACCACATATAGGTGGTACATATTTTAATGAAATTTTTGAGAAGTAGTCCCGAGTAGGAACAGTAAAATGTGTATAGAGACAGGAAACATTTTTATATCTTCTTCTAGTTAAAAATATGATTTCAAAAGAGAAGGCAATTTGTAGGAAATAATAGCCAGCTATTTCAATTGCCATGAAGAACAGTCAGTATAAATTAAACTCTGGAGAATGTACAAGAACAAACTTAATGTCTATCCTTAATAGATTTTTAGAGTATTATCAAGTTGATACTTTTTGTGCACTTAATTTTAGAGTCCTAGAAAAGAAAATAGTTACCATTTAACAAGCAATATAGATTCACCTTTTTTTTTTTAAAGAATGAGTAGATTTCCAAACGTATTTTTTCTCAGTTATAGGTAAATTATTTTGATGGTTTCTGATCATAACACTCTGTAAGCAAGAGAAGTATACTGACCTGATTCAGAGCTAAACAAATAACTGCTTGAAGAGTGGATACACATGTTAATTTCAACCTGGAATAAGGTTTCTGTCTGTATAACTAGGAAGTCCTCTGTCTGTACTTATTCTCTTTACTTTCAGTGACATATGAAAATTTAGACAACATACTTATAAGATTTGTAAGTGATCAGAATCTTGGAGGGATTAAATATGTGGTGATTTGCTAAGTTATCATTCAAATGATCCTAGATTATTTTGGACAAAACAGGATAGAAAAATACAGAAGTCTTTATGATTTCATATTTAAATTTGAAAATTACACAGAAATAAAATAGGACAAACTTGGGTTGGTTGTACTTTTTATCATTAAATCCTGGGGGTTATAATTGTCCATGGTACAAACATAAATTGTTGGTGGGATTGTTTTAAGAAATAGTTACCATATACAATGATATAATCTTTATTTTTCTGCATTTGAAAATTTGTGTTCAGTTTAATGAAGAGGATAAAAACAAAAATGAAACAAAACAAAAAGCAGCTTGCTAGAAATCATGTGAAAGAAAAGGACTAGGGTAAAAATCGTAAAGAGATGAACTAGGAATGGTTAGTGTGAAAAACAAGGTTTCTAAGGTGCATATATCAAAAGCGTCTTTTGATACTTAAAGAACTGATGCATATAAAATAAGTACCCTTATAATGCAGAGTTATAGAAAGTTATGTTTGGGGAATAATCAGAGACAAATTTAAATATATAATTGCATTGCAGTAGAAAGGATAGCTTCTCCACTGCGAGACTCTCTCTCACATAAAGTGGTCTCTCAATATCTAACTAGGAATGTGGAGAAGAGAATTTTGCGTGTGGGATATGTAGAGAAGTACCAGATGATGTCAAGTTTCTTTACGATATAACACTCTGCAACTCAATGAATCTCAAAAAAAAAACATGAGAGACTATTCTTTATATGAAATGCTTCTAGTGCCTTCACCATTGAAAGGTCATTTGTGTTCCATCAATTTTAGCTGTTTTAGTTTTCAAGTTTTTGTCTTTGAATGCTAAGAAATATTCAGGCAGACTTTAATACCAGAATTAAACCATTGCACACTACTCCACAGCTCTTGAACTGTGTTTTTGTATCTGGCAGATTCGATATGCATTCGGGTGTTTGTAATTAATTACAGAATGATATAAAGCTTGACACATCTGTTCCATATTGAGGTCCTTGCAAGAGAATAAATGTTTTTATTTAGCAAGCAAGCAAAATAAATCTCAATACTGAATGCTTACATTAAAATGTGACATTACTCATATAAATGTGACAAAGCAGAATTCACCTTTATAAGTATTTATATTTATCACTATTATGCTGACTTCAGAATTGAGATACATATAATTCTTCTGCTATTTACCATTGGCTTTCTATTGTTTCTCCAGTTTGTTTAAAATGTGATGCTAAAACCAGCAAGGGAGTTTGGTTGTTTGTCTTTATCTTGGAGTGCTATGCTCAAGAACAGTGTTGAGTTTCTATGAATATTTGCTGTGTGAATGACTGAATAAAGTAAGCAACATTTTTGGGGGGGTACCAGGGATTGAACTCAGGGGCACATGACCACTGAACCACATCCCCAGTCCTATTTTGTATTTTTATTTAGAGACAGGGTCTCACTGAGTTGCTTAGTGTCTCACTTTTGCTGAGGCTGGCTTTGAACTCATGATTCTCTTGCTTCAGCCTCCTGAACCTCTGGGATTCTAGGTGTGTGCCACTGTGCCTGGCTGTAGTAAGCTACATTTTTAAGGCCTTTTCTGCACTCTCCTTTATCCCCCCAACTTGTAAATGTCCTCTGTTCTCTCTGATCACACAACAAAGCCTTTTAGACTTTGATCCACTTCTAACTTTTCCATTTTTATTCTTCTCCACTAAACTTGAGAAATGACCCTACCCACATGGTCTGAACTTCACATTCTTCCACTCACTTTTCTTTTCACTCTTGTCTGGTTTCTGTCCACATCATTTCATAGAAGCTGCTGTAGCAGAGGTCAAAGTCAAAGGGCCTTCTTCAGTATCATGTTATCTTTTTTCTTAGTGGCATTCAGCACTGCTGACTGTTACTTTTAGGAAATTCTCTCGTCTCTCTTGAGTCTAATGCCCCTTTGCTGTTGTTCGAGTGGTATCCTTGACCTGGTGTGACTTTTCCTCTCTCTTTCCTTACCTGGATAATTTCTACTATCCTTGAAGGCTCTGATTTAATGTCATCATCTTTCGAAAGTTTTCTCTCACAGTCTTAGGCTGTGTTCAGTGCTTTTTCTGTGGTTCCATTATCCTCTAAGTGTACATCTGTTGCTGAGCTGGCCACACTGGGTTATCTGTTCACATCCAGAAAGAGTAATAGCATCAAAATCCAGTTTCCCAGTACAGTGTACTGCACAAAGTGGCAGTCAATGAATACTTGTAGAACCAAAATAAACTCTCCTCCCCATTCTCTTCCTTCTCTGACAGATTGATAGCATTTTCCTCTCTTGATTTCTTCTCCTCTTTCAGTCCTAAACATTGGGGTTTAGTTGGGTCATATTCTTAATGCTATTTTCTCATTCTGTTTATATTTCTTGGATAATCTTCATGCGGGTAGATTACACTGTTACTAATTAAACCAAGGCTCCCAAATCCTATTTCTATATCTGACCTTCTCTGGTCTCTTGATGGTCCATGGATACCTTATGCTCAAGATGACATGAATTGTTGCTGTCAGTTCCACTTTTTCCAGACAAATGTGCTTACTTCCATGTAGTCTCTAGTTCTGTTGATGTTACCTCCATCCACACAGTCATCATCCAAGATACGAATCTACAAGTGATTTTGACGTCATTGTCTTTACACCTTCCACTCAGTTGGTCATTATGTCCTTTGAATCTACTGTTTTAGTAACTATCAAACTGTCCCCTCTTTTCTTTCTCCCCTGCCGTATATTCAAGGTTGATATTCATGTCATGCTGACTGATGTTCATTCCGTGTTTGAGTTTCTTTTCTTTTCTTTTTTCTTTTTTTTTTTTTTTTTTGCGGTGCTGGGGATTGAACCCAGGGCCTTGTGCTTGCAAGGCAAGCACTCTACCAACTGAGCTATCTCCCCAGCCCCCGTGTTTGAGTTTCTAATTTGATATGTGCCTGAGTAATCCAGTTATGTATTTCAGAGTATTATTAGATAGACTAGAGGACTTTCTGACATACATCCAGTGTCATTCATTTCTAGGCCCTCCCTATACTTCTGCTCTCTGACCTCTCCTCACTTCCACATTCCTGTATCAAAAATTGATAGAAAAACAGAAATAAAATCAGCAAAGATATAGAAAAGCAAAAATTGTCAACCAAAAAATCTAACTGATATTTATAGAACACTCTTTCCAACAACAGCAAAATATACTTTTAAGTGCCCTTGGAACACATACTAAGATAGATAAAGTCCTAGGAGACAGACACACAGCATAACTTCAATCATTTTAAAATAATCAAAATCACCTAGAGTCAGGTTTTGTTTTACTCTGATGGATACAATCTAGAAATCAATACCAGAGATGTAAAAGGAAAATCTCCAAATGATGGAAAACTAATCAGCACACTTTTAAATCTTCAATAGGATAAAGAAATACTCTGAAGGAAGGAATTTATTTTGTGTGTATGCTTATGTGTATGCATATATAGACACATTTATTTAGATCTGAATAATAAAGTACATCATATCAAAATATGTGGGAAACATTTAAAGCACTGTGGGGAGGAAGTTTTTTGTATCAAATGGATACATTAGAAAAGAGGAGAAATCTCAAATCAAGAATCTAAGTGCCCATCTCAAGAACATAGAAAAAGAAGAACAAAATAAACCCCAAACAAGCAGAAAGAAGGAAATAAAGATAAGAGCAGAAATCGAAGAAATTGAAAACAGAAAAGCAATAGAGGAAGTCAATGAACCACAGAGATGGTTCTGTGAAATAGAAGTGACAAACCTCTACAAGTGTTACAAAGAAAAAGAGGAGACACAAATTACCAATACCACAAATGAAGCAGGATATATCACTAATGACCCTTTAGACATAAAATGAATAATAAATTCTCTGACCAACTTAACAGACATAAAGTTGATGACTTAGATGAAATGAACCATTTCCTCTAAAAACACAAACTACTACAACTTGCTGAATATGAAATAGGACACTTGAATAACATTATTATTAAAAAAATCAAATTTGTAATTTAAAAGATTCCTAGCAAGAAATCTCTTGGCACAGATGGCGTTACTAGAAAACCCTACTAAATGTTTAAAGGAGCATTAACACCAATTCTGCATTAGGTCCTTCAGAAAAAAGAAAAAGAGGGAGGATCATATTGCCCTAATAACAAAATCAGACAAAGAGAAAAACAGCAGACTATTTCTGATCAATATCTCTCATGAATATATACACAAAAAGATTAGTAAACAGAACTGATCATTATATAAAAAGAATTGTACACCATGACCAAGTAGAATTTATCCCAAGATGCAAGGCTGGTTCAATATTGGAAAATCAACCAAATATGATGTAACCTATTAATTTAACATATTAACAGTCTAAAGAAGAAAAATCATTTTATCATATTGATTGATACAGAAAATTTATATAATAATCCAACATCCTCTCATAATTTAGAACTCTTAGAAAACTGGGAATAAGAAGGAATTTCCTCAACCTGACAAAGAACATCTACAAAAATGCCAAGTGCTAACATCACACTTAATAAGATTGAAAGCTTTCCCTAATATTTGGGAACATGGCAAAGATCTTCACTTTTACCATTTTATTTGACAGGGTTGAAAAAATTCTAGCCAGTTGAATATGGCAGTATAAGGAAAGGAGAGGTGTACAAGTCAGAAAGAAAAAAATTGTCTCTATTTGCATATGGCCTGATTATCTATGGAGGAATTTGAAGACTATACAGGAAAAAAATCCCACAACTGTTAAGTTCAGCCCCACCTGAAGATACTAAACATACAACTATCCATTGTATTGCTATGTACTAGCAACATACACATTTGACTGAGAAAGGCAGTATGAGGGATCCCTGTGGAGATGCAGCTGTTTTGTATGTTGATGTGTCAATATCCTGAATGTGATAGAGTACGACTACAGTTTTTGTGAGACATTTCTACTGGGGAAAATTGGGTAAAGTGCACATGGTGTATTTCTGTATTATTTCTTACAACTGCATGTGAATCTACAAATTATATAAATGCTTTAAGAAATAAAAATGGACCAGGCACTGTGGTGCAAGCCTATAATCCCAGCAGTGTGGGAAGCTGAGGCAGGAGAATTGCAAGTTCAAAGCCAGCCTTAGGAACGGTGAGGCACTAAGCAACTCAGAGAGATGCTGTCTCTAAAAAATACAAAATAGGGCTGGGGGGCTGGAGATGTGGCTCCATGGTTGAGTGCCCCTGAGTTCAATTCCCAGGACCCACCCTCCCCCAAGAAAAAAAGAAAAAAAAAAAAAAGAAAAATTGAATGCTTTTCAAAGAACTCCTGTCTCTTAATAAACATAATTCAGTCTGATTTGCATAATACAAATGATCCGTAGTCACCTGTCCCCACCTACAGTCATAGTCTTCTCTGGTTCCTGACCTCCATCTCTCTTCTCTCAGAAGTCCTGTCATTCTGGCACTTACATGAACAAAATTCTGCTCGTGGTTAAGTAGTTCCCTCTGTTAAAATTTCTATTCTGATCATATAGCAAAGTGATTCTTCTATCAAAGGACTAAATATAAAATATTATAGCCTAAATATTAAAGCTTATATAGTCTTCTGTCTGATATTTTTGTTTTTGCTTTCTTCTGGGTGATGGTAGTGTTCTTCATACTTCCATTAACCCACTTAGATTCCTTCAGTTTTGCAGATACACTGTTGGTGTCTGTAAACTCTTTGTGGGAAAGGGGTGTTTGTTATTTATCTGGCAGGGTGCTTCCAGGAGGTAGGTAAAATTTACTGAGTGAATGAACTATTTTAAGATGATTTATTAACAATTTAAGCATGGAGAATCCATTGAGAAAAAATCCCTGATTGATTGATTAAAGCAAAACTAAACTAAACTAATAAAGAATTCTGACTTGTTGCCAAGCCAACAAATGAAGAAAATATTTATTAGGCTTCACAAAATTATTAGCACACTTGGACCCCCATTTCAAGATGATTACCAGATTAATACGGTTGTCCTTGGTATCCATGGGGCATTTGTTCCAGCAAGGGCTGACGTCAAAATCCTCAGATGTTCAAGTCCCTTATATAAAATAGCATAGCATTTGCAAATAACCTATCCTTATTGTTCCTATTTATTTATTCATTTATTGTTCTTTTGGTATTGGGGATTGAACCCAGGGGCATTTAACCACTGAGCCACATCCCCAGCCCTTGTATTTTATTTAGAGACAGAGTCTCACTGAGTTGCTTAGGGTCTCACTAAGTTGCTGAGGCTAACTTTGAACTTGGGATCCTCCTGCTTCAGCCTCCTGAACCACTGGGATTACAGAAGTGTGCCACTGTGCCTGGCCTTCCATATACTTTAAATCATCTGCAGATGATTTAAATGACTAATACAAAGTAAATGCTATATAAATAGTTATTGTAGTGTATTGTTTAGGGGGTCATGACAAAAATGTACATGTTCAGAATAGACACTTTTTTTTTTTTTTTTTTAATGGTGCTGGGGATTGAACCCAGGGCAGAATAGACACATTTTAAAAAAATATTTTTTATCCATGGTTGTTTGAATCCATGAATGTGGAACCCAGGGATTTGAAAAGCTGACTGTATATAGTGTTATTTTAGTTTAGCTTTATTAGGAATATTTTATTTAGGAAGCCAAACTCTTGCGTTAAAGTAATAAAATATATATTTCTTTATATAGTAAACAATAATTTAGCATATCATTCATGTTATTCTCATAGGTTTACCTTTTCTAAAGAAAAAAATATATACAGCTGATTGTGATTGAAGTTTATTTTCATGTGTAATGAATTGTAGCATTTCAAAGGTGTCATATAAAGTGGATAGTGAATTAGTGTCTGGGACAATATCTTTCCTTAATGATGAATCCTGATTTAACAAAAATTGATGTTCTGAAGTACCAAGAGATTTGCAGATCATTATGTGCCAAATCATCTGGAGTACAACATCCAGTGCATAAAAAATATCTTTTATTGAATGCAAATAGCTTGTGATAGTTTGCAAATGAATAATGAATGAATTCTTTTTCCTCAGCAAAGACTTTTTTAGTATTCTGGAATTTAATACCAATCTATAACTATATCAGATGAAAACAATAGACACCCCAAAGGGTTAAAACTAGTTTGAACATTCAGTGTAACTTCTAGATACAAGGGCTAGTTGGTTGAGATAATAAGGTGTGATTAAAAATGAAAGAATACAATAGATATTTAAATACATTTTTTTTTCTTCCATAAAAAGACAATAACTACATCTGTAGGGAGCTGAACATATCAGAAATCCTGTTTTTCTGCTTTGGTATGAGCATCCTAATGAATAGCACAGGTAAAAATACATTCATATTTCTCTTAAGACAAACAGACCAAAATGCTTAATTCCCTTCTGTCCTTGCAGTGGTAATGTTCTCTGTTCATCTTTGAAGCTTATCTGCACTCAGTAGCTTGTTTCCTTACCTGGATTTTAAGCCCACAGTCATTTTCACTTGACATCTATTATCATCGATCCATAATACAACTCTTCTTAACTCCCTGATCATCTCCATTGTCCTCTCCATGACCCCCATCACTTGTTGGTCAAATCTCCTTTCCATAGTCTCTCAGCACCATACATTGGAGTGGCTTCACCTATAGTACAGTTTCATGTTAGTTGGTTGACTGGCTCCTTGGGATGTGTGCTTGCCCCTCTCCTCTCTAAACTCTACTAGGGAAGGAATCATCTCAGTTTTTTTGCATCAATTCTTGGCTCCTAATCTTGCTCTTCACACATGTTCGGGTCCCAATAAATATTTGTTAAACATATTCCTGAATGAAGATATCAAGAAAAAGTATAACTTGACTTAAAGGTAAAGATTTTTTTCCTCTAGGAGGGGAAAATGTAATTTTAATTTCCTCTTGTATCAGAGGACTTCATGAACAACTTACATAAGAAGGCTATACTTTTTATAGGCAAAGATTTACTTTTATTAATTGAACTGAGCATATTAAAAGATTCAATGATAGAAGCCAAACTGGACTGACCTGTTGAGATATGGAAATGATCTAATGTCCTTCCTCTAGTCCCACCCACCCAAAGGTTCTGCTAGGTTTTAATGGCACCATCAGGTGGGAACCAAGCCTAAATACATGAGTCTTTGGGAGACACATAAGATCCAAACCAGAGCAAAACCATCTTTTAATATAGGAACTTTAATGTCTAAACAAACTTAGTCACATATTATTGTGTATGCACACTTGTGTTTCGGAAATACACACAGGCATGCCTCCTGGCCTCTGCCTTCTATTTAGTATTTGTCTACTCTTTTAGTTTGCCATGTGCAGAATCAAACCTAACCTTCTTAAGGATAAACAAGCCCTTCTGGGTCCTGCCTTTCTCCTTTACTGCCGTGTTTCAGTATAGAAATGTGTGTCTCATATACACATTCAGTTTCATAATGCCATGGAACCCAGGCTTCCACAATGGCAAAGATATGGCTAAAGCAAGAAAACAGAGTACTGTTGATCCTTGGCTAGGTTATTACCTAGGTCCAGAAGGGGATGTTGGTGATTACTGTTCCTCTTAAATCTAGCTTGGAATGAAATTGATTAGTATACTTGATATTGATATGGAAATTGTCATTTTTATGCAATAATGGTCTCCTTTAAAGAAAAATTAAAGCTTACTCTCATTTTGCATTTTTCTGGCAATTCATAAATTGTATGCTTGATATCGGGCAAGTCATTTCAACAAATTCTTTGGTATTCTTTGGTATTGGGGGCAGATGGCTATTTGTTAATAATTCAACAGTTGACTTTGAAGGTATGTGCTATACTCTAGCCTTCTTAGGCAATAAATTGGTTCAGGAAAGTAAAGAGAACTTAAGATCCTGAATTGTGGTATAGAAACATTATTACTGGATCCAAAATACAAATATCTGTGTTTCTTATCTTGCTCTGCCTGTATCTATCTATATGACCTGGACAATTCAACTACCTTGGGATTCCATTTTTTCATGTTTAACACAAAAAAGAGTGATCCATGTTCTCCCAGTTTTCACTTCTGTGAATCTTCTATATTGTTTTTCTTTTTCTAGTATAAATACAGTATTTGGAAACTTGTTCTAATTTTTTAACTCAACAATTTTCATTCCAGTTTCCTTTTTAGGTAATGATGCTGATTCTTCAAATGTATTTACTGAAGAAAAGTTTCATAGTACTTAAGACCACCATCAATGATTTCTGACACTTCTTTGTGTTAATCATGTGGCCTGAGACAATCTAATTACCTGCCTTGCTTCCATTTTTTTCCTTTATAAATATCAGTACTAATAATTCCTTTCTTATATGACATTCAATTGTTTAATCCAAGAAAAATCTTGAGAATAGTTCCTAGGATTTAACAATATAATCAATTCTAGATATTATAAGCTACTGTCATTATTCAAAAATACGGTCTATTCTTTTCCAGATAGAATTCTAGAATGTAACCACCAACTATTTATTGGCTACACACCAACTATCATAATGCTTGGATTTTTAGAGACTACTCATTTCTTTTCTCAAAAGCTGTTTGTCCTCACACTGCAGCAGTCATCAGAGCTTGGAGGCAGCTCCCTTTGGAGCCCATTAATTCTCTTCTAAGCACAGGCAAAGGAATCAGCACACAGAGATGTGTTGGTCCTGCTACTACCAACTTTGATGAATAAGGAGCGGATGTGGAAAACAGCCCAGTGGTCTTTCTCTTCAAGTCTCTCCTCTAGGAGTAGAACTTGTGAGGGAAATAAGCATGACCTTTGAAGCCTTTCATCTGTGAATAAGACAGCACATTTGATGGTTCACCATTATCCAAACATTAATAACCTTCACTTCTATCTTTTGTTGTTGAGCTTTATTACTAGTTTTTAACTGCATGTGTATCTTGGCAGACTTCAAAATATTCAGCTTGATAATCTTATTGATGCTCTCTTCAGGGGTTCCTAGAGGAAATGGAGAGTTCAGATAACTTCACCTTTTCGTTCTTTATAGAATGGTTAGCATGAAAATGAGCTCTGTACTATTCTGTGTTTGGACAGGAATCAAATGGGATGGTGTATGTGAAAGTTAAAAACCTTTGAAGAAATATCACTTTGTTTATATACACACATATTTTAATAAAATACAAGTAATTGTCCTCACTGTATATACATGCTGACTTCATATACATATATACCTTACATATAAAACTTTAAACCACTTCCAAGTGTGAAAGTCTCATGTTTGAGAACACTGAAGCTGATAACTACTTCCACGTTATTTTGTATGATACTCTTGACAGATCATCCTTACAGTACCTCCATTGAATATGTCCTATGCTGCACTGGATCTGTAATTTCCAGGACGTTGCCTGGTGCTGTATTTTCACACTGACCTTTTGAGTTCTTAGCCTTGACCAGGACTTTGTTTCAACAAAGCAATTGTTACCTGTGTATACGTAATCATTTTCTCTTGTCAGGAATCTTGTATTTTTACCAGTGTTAACTGTTTTAATATTTTTTTTATTCCTTTTTCAAGGATAGGGATATCTTACTTCCTTTTAAGACTAGTATCTATGATAGTTGCTAACTAGTTCACTCAATGGGAAACATCACAGACCTTCTTTCCCCTCCTATGGGATGGAAATTTTGTTTATCTTTTCTTTTTTCCTTTTTTAATCTAGTGTAACACTAATATGCTTTTCTGAATATATGGAATGAGAAAACTGGTAACTCAGTTATTGCTGTGATTTAGCTATATAATTTTATATAATCTTTTCAAATGGAAAAGATCATGAAGCTGATGCCAGCATCTTTTAGATTTCTCACGTTGGAGTTTGTTATGAGCTCAACATCATTCTTGCGGGTGAACAGGAAACAGAATAAGTAGCAGAGATGGCCCATGCACTGAAAAAGCTGAAAATACAGTCAAGGAATTAAATTGATATGAAGAACAGAAAACAAAACAAAAAAAATTGAAGACATTGCTTAACTTATAAAGGTCTTACACTGTGTATTATAAAAAGTTCTGGGTAAACTTCAGTGGACCATCACCTATGAAAAACACTCCATATTTAATCCTTACACTGTGGCTCACAAGTCTGTCCACTAGTCTTTAAGGGAAGTTTAGTCCTAGCAGACAGGAAGAAATTTGTGGATGAGAGAGTAAAAGAAAATCAGAGCTATTATTGATTGAATTTTGGAAAATTGCAACTCTTTGAAGTGCTTCACATACATGATCTTAATTCTAACTAAACATTTCCTTTTTGTATCTGTGGAAATTAAGGATCAGAGCCCTTCAGTAGCTTTACTAGTGGCACAAAGGTGATGGATTTGGGATTTGAAACAAGGCTTCAAAGACAGGGCTCCTTGCCATTATCTAGAAGAGGATGATTGGGAAGCTGTTGAGTAGTACAAGATATATGGCCAGAACCAGGGAATCAGTGATATAAACATGAAGGGATAGGAAGGATTTTAGGGTGTCAGGTGAATTCTGCAGGAAAGAGGTGAAAAGGAAGTTGAAAGTAGGTGTGTTTTCTTCAGCAGGGACAATTGATATTATGTCAGTTATCAACCGCAGTACTGCAGTAGGAAGAATAACTGGTGGAGAAGGACTCAGTACTTTTGGTTTTGGTAATTTTGAAATTACCAAAATCACGTGACTGATACTGGAAAGTCAGGTATGAAGCTGAGAACACATTCAGAATTGGAAGTACTGATAATTTAAGTCCTTAAGGTGCTCAAGATACCCGAGAAGTAAAGATTCAGAATAGAAACTTGGGAAAACTTTGAGACTTGGAAGAGAAGCTAAATAAATTGAGAATGAGAAATTGGAGAGATAATTGGAGTATCAGAAAAACAGGATGTGCTGAAAAACAATGGAGAGAAGATTTTCTCAAAGATGGGACTTGAATTGACCAAGTGCTGCAGAGAGAAATCCAATAGGATACCTGTAAATGGCTGAGGTGATGATGGCATTTTAAAACAGCCATCTTTGTTAGAGCAATTTCATAGGAAGGCTTGTTCTCTCTCTCTCTCTCTCTCTCTCTCTCTCTCTCTCTCTGTGTGTGTGTGTGTGTGTGTGTGTGTTTTAACATGGGAAAATATGAACATGTTTGAAGGTTGAAAGGAGGAAGGTTAGGGGAACAGGCTATGTGCAACCTCAGGTATGGAATAGCCACACTGTACTTCCTGGGTAGAAGTTGGGTCGTGTGATAAAGCAATAAGCCATAAATTTCTCTACTTATAGGAATCTCACTTATCACTCTGAATAAGAAAAATCTTAATTTTTCCCTTTATTATAGAGTAGCAGAGCAATCGCTCATCAGCATGGAAGAACACAGAGGCAAAAACAGTCCTACTAAAGCTGTGATCTACTGACTCTCAGGGATAAATGCTCTGACTACTGAGAATGCTAAATATGTCAGTGTTCCTAATTAGGTCAGCACTGGGTCTGCAGAATTGCTCACTCCAGTGCTCTGCTTCATTTACTTGACACTAATAATTCCAGAGGTAAACTTTTTTTTCATGGGACAAATAGACTCACCACCTGGTTGGAAACAATGGCTTATTCGTTGTGAAGTAGTCTCATCACAGGGCCCAATATGGTAAACTCTCACAGTTGCAATAGACAAGAACCAAATTTAAAGGGATAGTTCTAGACAGGTATAGATATACACTATCATAGCCTGTTTTGTGATGCTATGACAGAATACCACAGACTGGGTAATTAAAAAAAGAACAAATATTGATTTCTCCCAGTTCTAAAGGCTGGGAAGTATAAGATGAAGATCCTGGCAAGTTTGCTGTCTGGTTCCAAAATGGCACCTTTTTGCTTCATCCTCCAGAGAGGAGGAGCATTGTCTTTATATGGTGCAAAGCAAAAGAGCAAGAGAGGACAAACTACTCCTGTAATACCTTTTCTTTAAAAAAAAATAATATTGATTCTTTTTGGTTATTCATAACATTAGGATTCACTTTGACCTAATTATAAAAGCATGGAATACAATTTGCTATAATTCGGTCCCGATACTTCCCTTTTCCCTCCCCTCCTCCCTCCCCCTGTTCCCTTCCCTCTACTCTGCTGATCTTTTTGCTATTTACTTATAGTTCTTTTTTTAATTATTATCTTGTGGATGTATAAGGTGATGAGATTCATTGTGGTATATTCATATATGTACACAGAAAAGTTAGGTCAGATTCATTCCACTGTCTTTTCCTATCCTATCTCTCCTCTCTGCCCTTCAACACCATTCATTTACTCCTCTGATCTATTTTATCCCCACCCCCACTCCATTTTGGAATAGCTTCTACATATCAAAGAAAACATTTGACCTTTGACTTTTTGGGACTTGCTTATTTCTCTTACCATGACAGTTTCCAGTTCCATTTATTTCCTGGTAGATGCCATAATATCCTTCTTTATGGATAATACTCCATTGTGTAGACATATCACATTTTCTTTATCTATTCATCTGTTGAAGGGCATCTAGGATTGCTCCATAGCTTGACTATTGGGAATTGTATTGGTATAAACTTTGATGTGGCTGAATCACTATAGTATGCCGATTTTAAATCTTTTGGCTATATACCAAGTAGTGGTATAACTGGGTCATATGGTGGTTCCATTCCTAGTGTTTTGTGGATTCTTCACACTGCTTTCCAGAGTGGTTTCACTAATGAGCAGTCTCACTAGCAATGTATGAGTGTACCTTTTTCCCCACATCGTCACTAACATTCATTGTTACTTGTACTCTTGATAATTGCCATTCTGACTAGAGTGAGATGAAATTTCAATACAATTTTAATTTGCATTTCCCTAATTGTTAGAAATGTTGATTTTTTTTTTTCATATATTTGTTGACCATCTGTATTTTTACTTTTGGAAAGTGTCTGTTTAGCTTTGATTTTTTGGTGTTAAGTGTTTTGAGTTCTTTGTATATCCTGGATATTAATGCCCTATCTGAGGAGCAGATGGCAAAGATTTTCTCCCATTCATGCTTTTAATTGTTTCCTTTGCTGTGCATAAGTTTTTAAATTTGATGCAATCTCAATTATTGATTTTTAAATTTTATTTCTTGTGCTTTAAGAGTGTTGTTAAGGAAGCCAGTTCTTGTGCCAACATGTTGGAGTGTTGGGTGTACATTTTCTTCTAGTGGGTGCATGGTTTCTGGTCTAATTCCTAGGTTTTTGATTTACTTTGTGTTGACTTTTGTGCAGGGTGAGATATATTCTACTACATATGGATTTCCAGTTTTTCTGGAGCTATTTGTTTAACTGGCTGTCTTTTCTCTGGCGTATGTTTTTGGCACCCTGGTGTAGCATCAGATAGCTACATTCTGTGCATTTGTCTTTGTGACTTCTGTTTTGTTCCATTGGTCTTCCTGCCTGTTTTGGTGCCAATACCATGCTGTTTTTGTTAGTATAGCTCTGTAATATAATTTGAGGTCCTGTATTGTAATGCCTTCTGCTTTGCTTTTTTTGTTAAGGATTGCTTTGGCAATTCTGGGTCTCTTATTTTTATGAATGAATTTCATAACCACTTTTTCCAGTTCTGGGAAGAATGTCATTAGACTTTTGATAGGGATTGCATTGGACCTGTATAGTGCTTTTGGTAGTGTGGCCATTTTGACAATATCAATTCTGTTTATCCAAGAGCATGTGAGGTCTTTCCATCTTCTAAAGTCTTCTTCAATTTCTTTCTTTAGTGTTCTATAGTTTTCATTATAGAAATCTTTCACCACTTTTGTTAGATTGATTCCCAAATATTTCTCTTTTTTTTTGAGTCTTCAAACCCTTTTGGTAGTAGGATAAATTCATTCATTCAGAGCCCTCTTAACCTAAATACCTCCTAAATTACCCCACTTTCCAACAGTTTTACATTAAAAATTAAGTTTTCAGACTTGAATTTTGAGGAATACATTCAGATCACAGCACACACACGTACACATGCCTTTTACCCCCCACACACATATACATATGTACACACATAGTTCTCCTCCTCTTATTTATAGAAGATATATTTCAAGGCCCCAGTGAATACCTGAAACCATGGGTAATACTGAAACCTATATATTTTGGGTTTTTTCCCTTTGTATACATACCCATGATAATGTTTAACTTATAAGTTAAGTACAATAAAAGATTAACAATAGTCGATAACAAAATAAAACAATTGTAATAGTGTACTATCAATAATGTTATGTACATGTGTTTTCTCTGTATTTTAAATATCTTCTTATACTGTACTCCCCTTCTTGTGATGATGTGAGGTGACACTGTGTACATGATTTGATGTGAGGTGAATGATACAGGCATTGTGATGTGGCATTAGGCTACTGTCAACATTCTTGCTTGAACACAAGCTTTGTAATACCCCAGCTGTGATCTATCTGACACCTGAGACTGCTCCTAAGTGACTAACAAGTGGGTTTTGTATACAGCATGGACAGAGGGTGATTCATGTCCTGGGCAAGACAGAGTGTTGTGGCATGAGATTTCACCATGTGACTCAGAGTACCATGTAATTTAAAACTTGTGAATTGTTTATTTCTGGAATTTTCCATTTAATTTAATGTTTTGGGGCTGTGGTTGACTTTGAATAGCTGAAACCATGGAAGATAAAAATATGGGTCAATGGGCACTACTATATCCATAAAGAATCTTGGCTTTTGAGCTATGGAGAAATCTACTTTCTTGAACCTGGAAGCCAGAGTGTGTTCTTAACTGAAGACAGGGCAGAACCCCAGCCCAAGGAATCAAAGCTCTGTGGGACCCACCCCAAGGTGATGATGCAAAAGAATTGTCAAAGTAGTAAACTGATGGGAAGTTTTAATTTGAATAATGTGAAATGGCCTATATTTCACTGGTTTGACTTCCAAAAATAGCAGTTTCTTAGGATCAAAGCAATAGGAGAGGAAAAAAAAAAACTATTAGAGACTTGAGATTGATCACTGAATTTTGTCTTATTGAGGATGTTTGTAGTCCTTTGATAAAAATGGATTAAATGAGTAGTCCTACAGAGATTTATTCATCCTCTGTAGGAAATATTGAACAGATGTTACCATCTCTGCATGTCCAACTTTGTTCTCACTTCATTTCTCAGAGCCAAACTGAAAGTCTTCGATTAGGGAGGCTTTTGGTTATTTTGAATTCTTTTGTTTTTAGTCTTTTTAAGAATCTGATAAAAGCTATTGACTTTTTCTTCTTAGGAAAATAAACATACATACACTTAAAAAAATTGGAATATGCACGAATTCACCTGAAGTACAAGTCAATAACCCCTCCCTATAGGGATGAAGATAATTCTCAGACCTTCAAAGATTTGTGTAACCCACATAAAAGCTGCTAGGCCAGGGCTTATCCTCCCATCTATAGAGAAAGGGAAGCTGTATGTAGGATGCTGTGGCCTGTAAATCATGATATATATATGTATAATCTGGTTTTTGGTTTATGGAACAAGGCATAAGGAAATTGAGACAAAGATTCACCAGTTATTTCCCTTTGTTTGGCCTGCCATTATCAGATTTTTTTGGTGGGGGAGTACTGGTGATTGAACTCAGGGGCACTTGATCACTGAGCCACATCCACAGTCCTATTCTGTATTTTATTTAGAGACAGGGTCTCACTGAGTTGCTTAGCACCTCACTTTTGCTGAGGCTGGCTTTGAACTCTCGATCCTCTTACCTCAGCCTCCTCAGCCGCTGGGATTACAGGCATGTGCCACTGTGCCCAGCTCATTATCAGATTTTAATTGTCAGTACATGTGCTTGTTAGTACTTGAATTTAATTAATTTATTTATAATAGAGAAAATCAGTAGTGACTGGTATTAAATTCTATGCTCTTCCATTAAAGCTACTACGCAAGTGGGTATTGAAAAATAACCTCAGGTAGGGCCTATTTAAGGACTGTGTGTTGGTTCTAACTGGCTGCTGAGTAGAATTACTTAGGATACACATAATAATGCCCAGGTCCAACTTAAGACCAATTGAATCAGAGTCTCTGAGAGTGGGGACTAGACACTGATACTTCTCAAAAGCATCCCAAGAAGTTCTGGTATGTCATTGGGTCAGAGTAGATAAGATGAAGCAGGCAAGATGGCAACACTTCCTCACAGGTCAGGCCGGTGGAAAGGTGGGAAATCTCCAGCAAGCAAGCCAGTGAGTCAGACTCACATGAATCCAATTGTCTTGATAAGTATTCAGCTCCTAAAAGGGAATAAAACAAAGTCTTGGTCTCAGGGTCTTAAAGCGTAGGACAACAGACCCATGTAGCTTTAAAGCAACAGCAGTGTTTTAAAAATTGGGACAAGATAATGTGATTTATACAGGAAGGGACTCTGGGGAAGAAAAAAGTCTCAGAGAGTATATTCCCACCTGGTTCATATTTCAAAACTTGCAAAAGAATGAACAGTGAAATTCTCACTCTCCCCTTTCCAACTTTCTATTTTCTCTCCCTGGAAGGCAGGCGGCCTTACCGTACAAGAGTTAATTCATGTACAAGCGATGGCTTTTCCCCTATTTTATGCAAATGACATCTTGCAAATATGCATACTATTCTGCATTTTGACTTATTTCACTAAATAGTATGTCTTGGAGAATGGCTTAAGTTTTAACACTTCTCAAGTTTAAATGTTGTGAGCCTAACCACTCATGCCTGGATAAAGGCACATGATGTACAGTAGGGACTCAACAAATGCTATTGTCACTGTCATCACTTCCAAAATAAACAAGCCCTTGCTTGGCAGCACCTGTCAGCTAACATGAACTTCTATAGTACTCAATAAGGAATGCTGCTGTCTTCACCTCAGATCTGCAGGTAAAACATGCCTTGGGTGACATTCTCAAAAGGAGTGCTCAGAAAGAGACCAGATGTATTTCTAAACCTGCCACCAAAAAAACCAAAAAAACAAAACAAACAAACAAACAAACAAAAAAATCAACAAAACAAAACAAAACAAAAACAAAAGATGCAGTTGACTCAAAACAATTTTGTGACAAAATCTGCAAAACCACTAGTAGCATTTACCTCCAGACTCGGATAAACTAAATTGTAGAATTAATAATAAAGCAATGACATTCTTGCTGAAAGATTTAACTTGAACTTTTAAGTATACTTTCTTTTGCTGAGGACTTATATTTCCCTGCTTTCCTGTGTTGAAGTTATCAGTAGGAAACACTGACTTGTCACCTATAGTCCATTAATATTAGCTCATTAAGTCATAAATTGTAGAACATACATAGAAGTTAATTTTGAGATACTTCTATAACTGTGCTAGCTTCATACCATCACTTGGCACATTATGATCTAGTTGATATTTGCAGTTGATATTTGTAATTGATATTTTCTAAAACTCCGATATTAACAAGACATGATTTGTAATGACCAAAGACTTGGAATCTCTACTTAGTCATTGTGGATATCACGTCAGGCTTTCATTATTTAGGCAGCAACCAAGCATGTAGAAAGGAATTAAAAAACCAAATGGTAATGACATTGATTTGAGTTTGAAGTTTTTTTATCCTTAAGTTTTGATTCTTTACTCCTTTTGATATGCTTTTTGTTCGTTTAAAATCCCTGAGATGTTAGAATCTTATTTTTAGATTGAATATTGTATAGACTATTGTTCCTTACTGAAAATGGAAGTTCTAGAATCAGTGTCATTTTCTTCAGGCAGGTCAGCCTGGTTAATGTGTTACTGGCTACTTTAATAAAGCATTGTAAACAGATTGGGTTGCTGGTGTGTGCCTGCTTATCTCTGTGAGTGTACCTGGGCACGAGGGTACAGAGAAGGATGCTCAATAAAATTAATACACCATCGAGTCACTTTTATTTAGTGTCCATGGTAAAAGTTGCTTACAAACTTTGCTTCAGTTTGTGAAGCTGCTAGTCATCATAGGTGCTGAGAACATACAAATCCTAAGTTTATTATTGTATTCCTTCCCTTTATTAAACCCAAATAGCTTGCAGCCTCTGGTATATTACTTTTAATAACCCACATACACACACACCCTTACTTAAGGGTAAGTTCTATTAGGGCAGAAACTTACCTGGCTTATTCATAAAATTGTTTCCAGAATTTAGAACATTATACAACCCATATTACATAACCAATAAATGTTTATGAAATGAAGGAATATATGAGCACCATCTACTTTATTATAACTTGTCTCAGATGAAAGCTCTTGCTCTGTTCTGCCTCATGTTATCAGAACTTAAGACATATGTTAATCAGTAGGTTATTTTTGGGAAAGGAAATTTATCATCATAATTTTGTTTTAATCAGATTTGAGGTCAAATAGAATTTAAGAAAATGTAAAGTAGAACATATAAATATTAAAATTTAAAATAGGGAAACATTTTGTTTGTAACATGAAGTGTCTACTGGGGAAGGCACAATAAAATGCAAAACAACTGAACTTTGAGTTTGACTGACTTACAAAGGAACATGATGAGATTTTATGCATCACTTCCTTAGCGTCCTAATGGTAATTCTATGTTATGATTTTTATGCTCAAAAATATAATATTCAATTTGTGCAGGGTCAGAATTGCAACAGTAGTTATAATCCTATAATACTTATTAAAAGTATGATATAGTTTTAAAATACTTCTAGTACTTAATCCATCATTTTTGTTATCATTAGACACAGTTAATTGAAGACAATGTGAAATAAATTATCTTCTATGTAGGTTGTCTTACATAGTACAGCACTTTCATGTTGACATGTTAGTTTTAGTATCATTGTCCCATGAAACTGACATTGGAGTGGATAGTTGAATTACTTCAACTGGTCCTGGAATTTCTTTCTTCAGTGGAGGTCAAGCTATTTAAAAATATTATCTCAGTACTGTCAGCTTATTGAGGAGATATTGGCAAAGTGATTTATTCTTCTTTAGCAGGCAAGAAAATGGAAATATAGACGAGACAAGTCAATTGCATAAGGCTTTTTGACAAATCAGTGCTATGTGGGTGACAGAAAATTTCTCAAGTTACAGTCCACTACTGTGAGGACTGATTGGTGCCGAACATACAAAAGTAAAAGTCAAATATTCACCTTGCTTTGTTAGAAAGCATGGTTGCTCAATCATTTCTGACTGATGTGCTTAAGCCTTTAGAATTTGTGAGTCAAGTTACCTATATGTGTTGCCAGATTGCTAACTGGCATATTTTATACTGTTTAAATGTATTGACCCAAGTGAAGTAGTAGTGAAATAAATTGAGATCAAGTGCTTTGAGATTGTCGTGATAATAAAAATAAATTTTTATTCACAACAAATACTTTTTGATATTAAAAGAACAAGAGAGAAATCATTAGAGTGTTAAAAAAAAGACTTAAAGAGGTTATTTTTTAGACAGGAAAATAATCACACTAAGGAATAGTAAGGACAACCATTTAAAAATTAAAAAGTGTCCTATCAAAGATTCAATTAGAAGTTGATGAATCTAAATTATAGACCAGCTATGGACTGACCTCACATTTATTATCTGTTTATTAGTTATCCTCTGTTTGGGAAGATCTCTGACTTTGATAATAGCAAATCCTTTCCTTTTTGCTATAGTTCCATTTCCCCTGTGTGTTTTCCAGAATATAAGATCCATGAAAGCTCACATGGGTGATTTTGTCAGAAGTTCAGGAAATACAACATATGATTCCCCATCTCTTGGAAATTCCTGATTTATTTTGACAGTTTTAAGGCTCAAGAAATAAGAAACCTCTCTCTCTCTCTCTGCTTATTCCAACTTTTTGCTGTGAAATGGCTTTTACTGTGAAATATTCATATATTTTACATAATGTATATTAACATTCTGAGCACCTTGCTTTAAAATCATAGGAAGAAACAGCAATGAGAATGGATTGAAGAATGAAGTTATGTGGCTGGGCCAAGATAGATTTTATGAGTCACTTGGAATATTTATAGGGTTATTGATTTATTTCAATAACCTGCTTATTTTTCTCTTTGTAGTAGCATCAATTAAAATGTTTTGTGCTTTTTGAATTATATAATCTACCAAAATTGTTATATATTAATTACTACGTGTTTTTTCTATTGAACATGCATAATTTCATTTTGAGGCTTTGGAAAACATGCAGTTTGGGATATCTGAGGGACTTTCTTTTTAATGCATACAAGTTATTTCCTTGGAGTGATACATTTAATTGAAAAGGTCACTGATCAGGAATCACTGTGATTTTAGATTTTTCTGCTTTCTCAAATGATTGAAAATTGCTATTGTCACTTTTAATAGTGATCATGAAAAAAACATGTTAATGGTAGAATAATGACCATATTTTTCATTTAACCTACCACACAAAAGCAATATATTTCATTTCTTGGCAAATAGAAGGAGTCTTTATTTTCTTAATTTGAATATGATATACGTTCCTGGTGCTTCATCTTTCAAGATGGGAGAAAGGAAAAACTGTAATTTTAAAGCTTTTAGGATGTCGGAAGGGAACAAACAGCCTTTTCCAGGTCTGGGCATTTATTTTGTTTTATTTATGATGGAACATGGGAATATTTTAAAAGCAAGATTTGTTGAGCACCTAGCTTTGTTAATATTGCTGTGTTAAATGTGTAAGTATTGAACTGTCGATGAAATATGAGACATTTTACCCAGTGACATTTTAAATGAATCTCATTGTAGGGGAAGCCTGTGGGAACACCAGATGCTGGTGCTTATTTCCGTGTGCTTGCAGAGCATGGAGTGGCTGCCTTGTTTACAGCGCCGACTGCAATTAGAGCAATCCGTCAACAGGACCCTGGGGCAGCCTTGGGGAAGCAGTACTCTCTGACAAGGTGAAGTCGGGATGCACAGGGCAAATTACATTAAAAACTGCAATCAAAATGAATAACAGAACATTATGTTTTTTCTAGTACTGCAGTACCTCTATGGGAACAGCCAAAGATTCGGAATCTGAAGATTGGCTTTTGCTAAATATTACTTTGAAATAGTTGTAATATTAACTATACTGTAGAGTTTTTAAAATACTGAATCTTCTTTATCTCAGTTCGAATCTTACCTATACATTTCTTTATTTAAACTATCCTGCTTCATGTTCCATACAAAGTAAAATTCTGTTTATGACTTAAAATGCATGTAATTTCAGCATCTAACTCTCTTTTGAAAGTAGATTGGTTTAAATGGAAGGAAAAAATTATTTGAATTCATGTGTAGAGATAAAATGAGAAAATTAGAGTCCAAATTACATTTGTGGAAAGAGTAAGGAAATTGTTTTTACTTTTGTTTTGTAATAATGTGCTGTGAATAGTTTAGATATTTTTATGCTGGTTTATTGACATCTGTTTTAGTTTAATGATATGTATATTCAAAGTAATTATAGCAATTTGTATCTTCAAGGCAGTTTTCAACATCAGTTCTCATTGAACTCTTTGATGTAGGTCATTGCTGTAAAAAATAGAGTTTTTGTAGTTTCTTAAATTCAAAAAATGGGTTTGAAGTAAGATGGTCTGAATTTTTTTAAAATTTAATGCCAGAATATTTGAATTTTATGTTGCTATTGCCCAAGGGAGCTAAACTAGATTATCATACACTCAACTACATATGTTAAGCAAGTTTCCAGTTTCGTCAGGGTCATTTGTTTTCTTTGTTTATTTTTTATGTTACAAGAATAGACATGAAATTGCCTAAGATTATATTCATAATATAAACAGTGCACTCTTGTTAATGTTAGAGGGTGACCATAAGATGACTCTTCCATCATAGTATTTTATTCACCCTTTTTTGGTGGGGGAGGTACCAGGAATTGAATGCAGGGGCACTCTACCACTGAGCCACATCCCTTGCCCTATTTTGTATTTTATTTAGAGACAGGGTCTCACTGACTTGCTTAGTGCCTCACTTTTGCCGATGCTGGCTTTGAACTCTCGATCCTTCTGTCTCAGTCTCCTGAGCTGCTGGGATTACAGGCATGCACCACTACACCTGGCAACCCTTTCTTGTTGTTCTTTCATTTGCTGCATTTTAATTTCTTTTCCTTCACTTCAGCCCAAATTATAGAAAAACTAGATTTTAACCAAAACAACTTAGAATGTATACAGTCCACATTCCTCAAGACAATTCCAGGGTTTAGAAAAAAAATGATTTTAGTTCCTTCCATTGTATCTTTATTAACACCCTAACTGTGAGTGTGAAGTTGCATTACCAGCCAGCTAAGGTCCCACATTTGTTCATTATTGTTCTCTGATTTTATTTGGATTCCTAGATGTTATCCTTCACACAATACTCCCTAAATCATCACTCTTTAAATATATACACGCAGACCTGAGTAGAGATTCATCATCTTTTTTTGCAAAATGTCAGGAGATTTCCCCAGACTTTGGCATCTGTCTCTAGGTACCTAAGTTATTCATCATGATACATACATCTTTTTTGTTGTTGTTGTTCTCAATAGTTGTACATCACAGTAGAATGCATTTTGACACATCATACATAAATGAAGTATAACTTCTCATTCTTCTGGTTGTACATGATGTAGAATCACACCGATTATGTACTCATGTGCACACATAGGGTAAAAATGTCCAATTCATTGTACTGTCCTTCCTAACCCATACCCACTCCCCTCCCTCCACTCACCTCTGCCTAGTCCAAAGTATCTCTATTCTTCCCTAGCTGTCCCCCTTGTTGTGAATTAGTATCCACATATCAGAGAAAACATTCGGCAATTGGTTTTTTGGGATTGGCTTATTTCACTTAGCATGATATTCTCCAGCTCCATCCATTTACCTGCAAATGCCATAATTTCATTCTAAAAGTACTCTAAGATTTTATCTCACTCCAGTCAGAATGGCATTTGTTAAGAATACAAACAACAATAAATGTTGGTGAGGATGTGGGGAAAAAGGTACATTCATACATTGCTGATGGGACTGCAGATTGGTGCAACCATCATGGAAAGCAGTATGGAGATTCCTCAGAAAACTTGGAATGGAACCACCATTTGACCCAGCTATCCCACTCCTTGGTTTATACCCAAAGGAGTTAAAATCATTATACTGCAGTGATGCAGCTACATCAGTGTTTATAGCAGCTCAACTCACAATGGCTAACCTATGGAACTAACCTAAGTGCCCTTCGACAGATAAATGGATAAAGAAAATGTGATATATATACACAGTGGAGTATTACTCACACATCTATTTTAATAGATACTTAAAAATATTTAACATATGTAGATTAAAATATTAATCTACAAATACCCTCAACCCATTCAAGTTGCTATTATTAGTAAATGAAAACACTTACTGATCACCTACAATGTGCCACTTGCAATTTCTTATCTCATTTAATAATAGCAGCATCTTTGTAGGTAGAAATTGTGATTATTCTCATTTTACAAATCAGAGAAAGTCACTACCAGTGAGTTTAAGTAACTCTATAGAAAAAAACTAACTCAGACAATTTCAGTAGAACCCACTCCCTTAACAAATACCACAGGCATACTTTTACTATTAAGGAGCAAATTAGGAAACTAACCGAAGTCAGGGACTTTGTCATTCATGGAATAAAAGTATATTTTGCCTCTCATATTTTTGTTCCATTCAATTATGCCACTACTGAACTACTTCAGTAAATTCTTACTTAAAAAACAGCAGGGACCTAGAAGATCTTTTTATTTTGAAAACAAGGAAACTGAGGTCCAATAAAATTAAGTTGGGTTAGAGACTGATAATAGGAAAGAACTCATCTTCTCCTACAACTATACTTTCAGTATTACATTTATTTTCAAGGTATTTCATTCTTACTAAGTCAGCATTCACTTGGTATTTTAATTGTGAACTCATGATTCTCTGCTTCTCTCTTCTCTTATCCAGCTTTCTAAAGGATGAAGTTTTCTTTCTAAAGAGGTTACATATCTCATTAGAAGATTGTCTTAAAATAAATTTGGATGTTTGTCAAACATTTTGGTTCCCCAAACAAGCTTATAAGTGTAATCTGTAATAGGAGCCAAACTGAGTTGTGGATTCACTTTAACATAATATCATAGATGACTAGAGTTTGGAAAACTAGCTAGAAGTCATTTAGTGTTGTCTTATTTCACAGATGAGAAAACTGCCACATAGAGGTCACATAACATTCTTGGCATTACACAATGATCCTAGGCAAAACTGGGTGTAGGCAGTACCATGCTGTATACATTCTCATCCTGGTGTTAGACTCATTCATGTCAGATCTACAGTTTAGAAGCCTTGTAACCTCCAGAAAGCTACATAATCTCTCTATTCTACAGGGATTTTGTTGTTATTCTTTGGAGTATAAGGTTAATAATAGCTCAAGGGTCTAGTGAAAATCAAAGGGGCATTGTCCAGGCAAGGCACTTGAAGTAGTTCTTAATTAGTATTATTATCTTCTGCTTTCCAATTCACCACTGTTTTTCTTTACATCATAGTGATTTATTTTCCTATGTTCTTCTAGTTCAATTTTAATTAAGTTAGAAAAAATCCAATGCTGGGACTTCCATTTGAGATTTCACGGCAACTTAACTTTGATGCTTCCCCTCTTTTCCAATTACCTAGTGATGGGAGATAATATGAAAGAGAAAAAGCAGAACATCGGGGATGAGCTTAAAAAGTAAGGTAAACATTTCTGAGACTAGAAAAGGAATAAGTTTGCAAAGCTGTGAGTTGACTGAAGGCAGAGGCTTGTTTTGAGTACGAGCAAGCATTGGCAGTATGGTAGGGATTCAGAATCCCCAATCTGAGTACTGAATAAGAGTCTGATCAAGCCAGTTGCATGGTGCATGCCTTTAATCCGAGCTGAGACAGGAGGAGCACAAGTTCAAAGTCAGCAGCACCTTGGTGAGGCCCTGAGCAACTCAGTGAGATCCTATCTCAAAATAAAAAAAATAATAATATAAAGGTCTGGAGATTGGTTCAGTGGTTAAGCATACCTGGATTCAATCCCTGGTACCAAAAACAAAAAAATGAAAAAAGCTTGCTCAGTGCTTGAAGACAGTCTGACTATTACTCCTTTTGCTTCAAGGGGCTGTTAAGACTTGTGGTCAGTTGTTTTCTGGGACTTTGGTCTAGATATCTGAATGAGACAAGGAACCACCTGGGAACAGGAGATTGAACAGAAACACCCACTTGTTATCCCAGAGCAGATCTGTGATATTCCGTAGATGACTGTGGATTAAGAATTTTGGATTACCATTTTATCCCAGACATCTGGGGAGCAGTTATGTTGTGCATGGACCTATTGGACAGAAAGGGTGAGCATGGGAGAGAGTCTGAGTGATAAAAATAAAACAAAGAATCGTTTTTTTCCCCAAAGTAACCTGAAAAATAAAAATAAAATTCCAAAACATGAAGAAATTTAAATATAACAAAATCTGCAGTTAGAACATGAATTCATTTTAGAGGAAATGTTTATAGTATTACCAGTTCAAATTTGAAGCATGTTAAGGATGATCAAAGTCAAATAACTTTCCCATGAAATATTAAAAAATAATAGCCATAAAAATAAAATGCAATTAATGGTATAAGTTAAGTAATACAATAAACATATGGGCATAATCAATGAATCTAATAAAAACTCCCAGATGGTATGGAGGAAATTTTCCCAGAATGTGCCATATATAAAAAGAAAGTAAAAAACCCAAAGGAGAATAAGAAGTTAAAAATGTTTCTAATAGAAATTTCAGAGGAAAAGGATGACAGGATTGTTAGCATTAAAATAATAATAATATTTTAAAAAGATACTCAGAGAGCCAACAATTGAGAATGTTACAGAATTGAAGAAGGACATCAATCCCAGATGGAAAGTGCTCTCCAAGCAGGTTAAAAATAAGCAAGTTCACTTTGGCATGTCATTTTGAATTTCAGAACACCAATGGAGGCCATGGAGAAAATTCAAAAAACAACCAGTCACATGACAGTTCACCAAAGAGGAATAGATGGGGTAGGAGACAATGGTGTAAGATCTTTAGAGATTTAGGGAGAATAATTGTCAAACAAAAAAAAAAATGCTTTTTCTGCATCTATTGAAATAATCATGTGATTCTTAACTTTAAGTCTGTTGATATGGTGAATGACATTTATTGATTTCCGGATGTTGAACCAACCTTGCATCCCTGGGATAAAACCCAGTTGATCGTGGTGCACTATCTTTTTAATATATTTTTGTATGCGATTTGCTAAAATTTTGTTGAGAATTTTTGCGTCGATGTTCATTAAGGATATTGGTCTGAAATTTTCTTTCCTCAATGTGTCTCTGTCTGGTTTAGATATCAGGGTGATATTGACTTCATAGAACGAGTTTGGGAGGGTTCCCTCCTCTTCTATTTCATGGAATACTTTGAGGAGTATTGGAATGAGCTCTTCTTTAAAGGTTTTGTAGAACTCGGCTGAAAACCCATCTGGTCCCGTACTTTTCTTTGTTGGTAGGCTTTTGATGACCTCTTCTTTTTCATTGCTTGAAAAAATTGGGGTAGTGGGAACATTTCTTAACATTATAAAGGCATATACGCTAAGCCCATGGCCAATATCATTCTAAATGGTGAAAAACTGAAAGCATTCCCCCTAAAAACTGGAACAAGGCAGGGATGCCCTCTATCACCACTTCTATTCAACATCGTCCTTGAGACTCTAGCCAGAGCAATTAGACAAACCAAAGAAATTAAAGGGATACGAATAGGAAAAGAAGAACTCAAACTATCCCTGTTCGCTGATGACATGATTATATATTTAGAGGATCCTGGAAATTCCACCAGAAAACTTTTAGAACTCATAAGTGAATTCGGTAAAGTAGCAGGTTACAAGATCAATGCTCATAAATCCAATGCATTTTTATACATAAGTGATGAATCTTCAGAAAGAAAAATTAGGAAAACTACCCCATTCACAATAGCATTGAAAAAAATAAAATACTTGGGAATCAATCTCACAAAAGAGGTGAAAGACCTCTACAATGAGAACTACAGAACACTTAAGAAAGAAATTAAAGAAAACCTTAGAAGATGGAAAGATCTCCCATGTTCTTGGATAGGCAGAATTAATATTGTCAAAATGGCCATACTACCTAAAGTGCTATACAGATTCAATGCAATTCCAATTAAAATCCCAATGATGTACCTTACAGAAATAGAGCAAGAAATTATGAAATTCATCTGGAAGAATAAAAACCCAGAATAGCTAAAGCAATCCTCAGTAGAAAGAGTGAAGCAGGGGGTATCGCAATACCAGATCTTCAACTCTACTACAAAGCAATAGTAACAAAAACGGCATGGTATTGGTACCAAAATAGACAGGTAGATCAATGGTACAGAATAGAGGACATGGACACAAACCCAAATAAATACAATTTTCTCACGCTAGACAAAGGGGCCAAAAATATGCAATGGAGAAAAGATAGCCTCTTCAACAAATGGTGCTGGGAAAACTGGAAAATCATATGCAAGAGAATGAAATTAAACCCCTATCTCTCACCCTACACAAAAATCAACTCAAAATGGATCAAGGACCTCAGAATCAGACCAGAGACCCTGCGTCTTATAGAAGAAAAAGTAGGTCCAAACCTTCAACTTGTTGGCTTAGGATCAGACTTCCTTAACAGGACTCCCATAGCACAAGAAATAAAAGCAAGAATCAACAACTGGGATAGATTCAAACTAAAAAGCTTTCTCTCAGCAAAGGAAACTCTCAGTAATGTGAAGAGAGAGCCTACAGAGTGGGAGAATATCTTTGCCACTCATACTTCAGATAGAGTGCTAATTTCCAGAATCTATAAAGAACTCAAAAAACTCTACACCAAGAATACAAATAATCCAATCAACAAATGGGCTAAGGAAATGAACAGACACTTCACAGAAGAAGATGTACAAGCAATCAACAGATATATGAAAAAATGTTCAACATCTCTAGTAATAAGAGAAATGCAAATCAAAACTACCCTAAGATTTCATCTCACCCCAATTAGAATGGCGATTATCAAGAACACAAGCAACAATAGGTGTTGGCGAGGATGTGGGGAGAAAGGTACACTCATACATTGCTGGTGGGGTTGCAAATTAGTGCAGCCACTCTGGAAAGCAGTATGGAGATTCCTCAGAAAGCTTGGAATGGAACCACCATTTGACCCAGCTATCCCACTCCTTGGCCTATACCCAAAGGACTTAAAATCAGCATACTACAGAGATACAGCCACATCAATGTTCATTGCTGCTCAATTCACCATAGCCAGATTGTGGAACCAACCTAGATGCCCTTCAGTTGATGAATGGATAAAGAAACTGTGGCATATATATACAATGGAATATTACTCCGCAATGAAGAATGATAAAATGATGGCATTTGCAGGCAAATGGATGAAATTGGAGAATATCATGCTAAGTGAGATAAGCCAATCTCAAAAAACTAAGGATGAATGATCTGGCTGATAAGCGGATGAGGACATATAATGGAGGGTGGGAGGGGTTAGTGTTAGGGTTAGGGTTAGGTTTAGGGTTAGGGATAAGGAGGGTGGTAAGAATGGAGGAAGGAAGGACTGTGTAGAGGGAAAAGAGGGGTGGGAGGGGTGGGGGGGAAGGGAAAAAAATAATGAATCAAACATCATTGCCCTATGTAAACGTATGATTACACAAATGGTATGCCTTTACGCCATGTACAAATAGAGAAACAACATGTATCCCATTTGTATACAATTAAAAAAAAAAAAAAAGACTAGAAGAAAGGATTCTGAGAGCTTTTACCACAAAGAAATGAATAAAGTTTAAGGAGATAAGATAACCTTTTAAGAAAAAAAAATCTGTTATTAAAAATTGAGGGCAAATAGAAAGAATATTTAATTTTGGACAAGGTTAAGAGAACTTAAAATTCAAAGAATTTCATAGAGAAAAAATATATGTAAGAGAGCAATGTGGGATATAAAACAAGTCGTGGCAAATAAAAGATGAATGGTGTTGATGAGTTTATGTAATAATTTTCTATGTAATTGTGATGGGATGTGTTTAATTAAATACATGCCAAAAATAATATTATAAATAAGAGTAACAAAATTGCAGGGAGGATGTTATTCAAAGGTAGTGTGGTAGTCCATGGTATGTACAAAGGGAGAGTATAGAGAATTACTAGACCTGGGTAAATATGGGGTGGGAGTTAGGTTCCACTAGATGTAGGGATTTATTATAAAATTCTTTTCATAAGACACTGGTTTAGGAGCAGGGATCTACAAATATTAGTTGAAATAAAGGTCCATACTGCTATGTAAACTAACTTATGGAAGAAGTATCTTAACAGATGAGTGCAAGGATAGACTTTTAAATAAACATTGCTGGGACAAGTGATTATATATAAAGAAAAAAATTAGTTTCCATCATATTATACACAAAAATAAATTTCAGCTGGGATTACAGACACTAAAACCATAAAATAAAGAATATTTTCAGAAGAAATCATAGATGGATATTTTAATATTTCTTTCATAGGGAGTATTTAAGCATAAACTAGAAATGTTAAGAAAAATATTGATTGAGTTTGACTATGTTAAAATGATTAATTGTCTATCAAAAAATAAATAAAACTAAAAGACAAATTATACACTGAGAAAATATATTTCTAACCTATATAACCATGAGGAATTAGGACACAAAATATATAAAGAGCTGTCACAAATCACTAAGAAAATAGACAATGTAATAGGCAAAAGGCAAGTGACAGTTCATGGAGGACACTAGAATAGTATAAAACAGGAAGAGATCTCCATTCTGACTAATACGCAGGACAATGCAAACATAAATGAAATACCATTTTATTCCCATGATAAAGGCAAAAAATAAAACATCTACCAATAAGACTACCTGGAAAGGATATGAAGCTTCAGGATTGTTCTTACACTGCTATTTGATGGAGTAAATTAGAAGTATTTAGTAATATTGAACCATGTCAAAGCCTATATTAATATAAAGGGGTAAAAAGACAAAAACAAAACAAAACAAAACAAAAAAAAGCCTTGTCCTAGAAGTTTCTAAAGTTTTATTTGAAAACTAATTTAAAAAATAGGCAATTGCTTCTATGTCTACTCAAGGGAATAAAACCCCAAACAATGAATAAACACACCACTTTTCAACCAAAATAACTAAGGTAGAGCACTAGAGAGCAGCAAAGAATCAGACTCTTGCAGAGCTCAAAAGCCCAAGTGTAGCTACATAGAGAAGGGAAGTGAAGGCTCTACTTCTGCCATCCCATCCCCTCAATCGGGATCAGATCTATCTGTAAGCAAGAGGAACCCAGCAGCCTCGATTGCCACCATGGACACCTTTAGGAATCACTATTAGAGACTCCTATAGTTCTCACAGGCTCTGAGCCCAGCTGAGGGAGATTCCTAGAGTCCTCATGCTCAGATATCACCTAGGGAAGGAGCCACACCATACCCTACCCCACCATTGAACCCCTCCTGTTCCCTGTGCTGCTATTGCTCTATACCATTTTGGAAATGGAACTACTGCTAGAGCTTTTTCTGTTTCAGGGTAAATAGCTCTTGCATCCTTTCATCTCTGAGGCTCAGCTGCCACTGCATCTTCCCCCATGGTAGCCCACTATCCCTAAACCCCACCCTTGGGCTGAGCAAACACAGATCCACTGCAAACCTCCCATCCCAGTCACTAGCACACTTCACTTTAGGACCAAGCTGAAGCGGTGCATTGCCCCTCCCCCAGGAACCCAGAGCCTTGAACTATTGGAGAAGCATAACAGCTTAGGCATCACCCTGTTCCCTGGGGAACCCAGGCCTTCTGAACACCAGAACAGGTCATAGATAGTGCAGCCCAAGGTACCTGGGGGCTCTAAGCTTCCAGCATTCAGGATCAGTAGAACTTCCCAACGTCACAGCCGATCCGGCGTCTCACTTCAAAGGGACCTAGAGGCTCCACTGACCTGTTAAGTTGTGCTTCCTAGGGCCAAGCAGGCATGCCTCACATCCCACAGAATCAGAGGCTTGACTGAACTCACTCCAGGCTAAATAGTCACAGAGCCACCCCTACCAAAATCTGGACTAGCCACCTGAAGTCTGAGTACTGAGACACTGCCTTTCTGGAGAGGAGTCACCACTCTGCTGCTCCTATCCAAGCCACCATGGCATCTTACCATTCTTGGGTCCTTGCTGTTACTGCATCTGCCCTTTTAAAACCTGGGCTATTGCTGTGTCCTACCCTCCCAGGGTCCAGAATTCACACTGCATGGGTCCTCATTCCCCATTTGAGCACCCAATACACCCAGTAGGTTAAAAGTCCTGAATTGCAGCTATGCACTGTTCCTAGGGCTCAAGCCTCTGGAGGACCTCTTTTTCCCTGGAGCCACATCAGGCAGTGCTATGGCCTGCTTTTCAGGGTCAGAGCCACAGCTGTGTCCCAGCTCCCTTGGCCTGAGCTGCTGGGGTTTGCCTCAGAGCAACACACACCAGCTTATTGGGAGAATTGCATTCACTTTGCAAGGAGAATGAGCCTGCCACTCAAGTTGCAGGTGCTATAAGATCCTGAATCCAGGATCAAGATCCTGAATCCAGCCCTTTTAAGCATCTGTACCTTGGATCCTGGTGCTGCTGTGAATGGCGGTGAAGCACATCAGACCCAAAAAAGAATTGGAAATTCATGAATTACCTGAAAAGGAATAGAAAACAATGATCTTAAGGAAACTCAGCAAAATACAGGAGATACACACACCATTTGATGACACCAAGGAAACAATTCATGATCTGTGAAATTCAATGATGAACTAGATATACAAAAAACTTCAATTCATAAAACTAAAGAATTCAATTAATTAAATAGAAAATACAATTAAAACCTTCAACAGCAGACAAAGGAGAAGAGAGTACTTGGGAACTTGAAGATAGTTCTTTTGAAATGACTCAGAAGGAAAATAAGTATGGGCTTTGGGGACACCATTAAGCAAACAAATATTCACATGGGATTTGGGAAGGATAAAGGACAAAGAAAGATAAAATTTATTTAATGAACAAGTTGCTGAAAAATTCTCATCTTTCAATAGGGACATTCAAATTCATAAAGTGCAAAATTCCCCAACTACATCGGTTTAATTTTACAATTCTATAATCTTTAAATTGTTATTGTCTTAATTGGTACATAAAATTATATGTATTCATGTATGCATCATGATGTTTTGGAATATATGTATATTGTGAAATGACCAAATCTAGCTAATTAGCATATTTTACCTCACATGGTTATCATATTTTTTTGTGGCAAGAATACTTTAAATCCATTCTAGCATTATCAAAAACATACTATATTACTAACGTTATCATATTGTACAACAGATCTCTTGAGCTTATTCTTCCTATTTAACTGAAATTTTGTATCCTTTGATCAATAGCTCTGCAATTTGCCCTCCCCCAACCACCCTAGCACCTGTCACTATTCTATTTTCTACAAAGAGATAAACAGTTGAATCATTTGGATTGTTTTCAAAATGCACTACTTGTCTTTTTCATATACATAAATACATATTATATATGTGTGTATATATATACACACTGTACATATATCACTAGGATTGTAATGACTGTATTACAAAGTATGCCAGTTTTCTAAAGTTGTTACACTAAATTGCACACCCATTTGCAGTATATAATAGTCCTAGTTTCTAAGTCTTCATCAAACATGATATTGTCAATATTAAAATTTGACCATTCTGATTGTCATCTGGCAATATCTCATTAGCATTCAATTTGCATGTCAGAATTTTAATAAGTTTTTTTCATATTTTATTAGCCATTTGAAGATCCTCTTCTATACAGTGTGTATTCATGTCTTTGACAATTTTTACATTCTCTTTCTTGCTGATTTGTAGGCATTTTTCATGTTTCAGAGCCAGTTTCTTCATTGACTGTATTATAGTCTTCTCTAACTTGTGGTTTGAATTTCCCTTTCATTGTCTTAATGGTGACTTCTGATTTAGAAAAATGTACATTTCATCAATATTTTCATTAATGCTAGTGTTTTCATGCCCTATTTAAAACATTTCACCTACTCCTTAGAGTTCTGACCTTAGTCAGAACTTACTATGTCATTTTCTAGAAATCTTACTGTTTTACCTGTCATGCTGAGAAATACAATCTATCTGGAATTGATTTCTGGGTATAATGTGAAGTAAGGGATGAATTTCCTTTTTTACCTTTTATCCAGTGATTTGACTTCTGTTTATTTAAATGGTGATCTTTTGTCCACTGCAGTTAGCTTAGCTTTTGTTTGATTAGTGCCAATTCATTTTTGTTTGTTTCTTGACTGTTTGTTGTGCTACTCTCACATTGTCATTTTACCTGTAGATTTATAATAGATCTTGATATGTAGTAGGAATATCAAAATTGTTTTCTAAATTTGTTTTGAATAGTCTTTGTTTTTATTTTTATTTTTTTATATTTTAGATGTCAATAGACCTTTATTTTACTCATTTATTTATATGTGGTGCTGAGAATCAAACCCAGTGCTTCACACATGCTAGGCAAATGCTTCCACTGAGCCATAACCCCATAGTCTGTTTTTATTTTTTTAATACTTATTTATTTATTATGGTGCAGACAATCAAGTCCAGGGTCTTGCATGTGTCAGACAAGCATTCTATTACACTCTCCAAGCACAGCTCATTTTTATTTCTATACAGATTGTAGTATCAGCATCTAAGTTGAGGGTGGGGTTGGGATTTTGCTTGGGATCATGTTTCATTTAATGATGGATACAATTAAAACTTACTTGTTAAGACATATTCCAATTCATGATTATAGTATATCTCTTGATTTATTTAGATCTTTAATTTCTTACATTAATGATTTTGGGCTTGCTCTGGGAGAAAGTCTTGCATACATTTTAATTGTTTTATCTTAGTATATGGACATTTACCTGTTTTTATATGATGACCTACCTTTTGATAGTGTCCTCAAGTTACTTACTAATTCCATAGATTTTATGTTTGTTTATATGGATTTTATTATAGAAAGAATCATTTTTGAGAATAGTATTATTTTTCTCCTTATAAAAACTTGTTATGCCCTTAATTTTTCTTACTGTATTGCTATGCTAGTACCCTCTTGATTAAGTGGTGATGAAGTGCATTTTTATCTCACACAGTTTATCAGGGAGAAAGCATTCAATATAACTATTTAAAACATTTTTAGTATTTTTATTACTAACATTTATTTGCATACAAACTCAGATTAATTAGCAAAGTTCTTCCCATTACTAATATTGAAGTTTTTATCAAATGGTTTTCCTTTAGCTATTTATGACTGTGTTATTTTTCCCCATCTTTATTCTGTTATTTGTTAATGTGGTGAATTATAATTGATTTTTCAAGTGTCAAACGACCCTTTCCTTGGGAAAAGCACAACTTTGTTGGTATAATATTTTTTAAAAACAACCAAATTCAATTTGCTGTTATTTTATAAAGCTTTTTTTTTTTAACTAGACTTTACTTTTAGAATTTAAATTAGGAGGGAATTTAGTGAAAGTGCAGCATTCCTATATACTTTTTGTCCCCAGAAACATGCACACTCCTTCACCGTTAACATCTCTCACTAGATTGGCACCTTCTTTACAATTGATGGACCTACATTGGGCACCATTATAAACCAAAATCCATGGTTTATTTAGGTTTATTCTTGGTATTATATAGTCTATGGTTTTGAGCAAATATATAATGATATGTCCACTTTCTTCTGCGTTCCTCCTATTTTCCCTAATGTTGGGAAAATGTTAAGTTTCACAATGTTACCTCATTTTCCTTTTTTATATTATCCAGTTTTCCTTTTTTATACTATCATTGGTTGTGGTTTCATGGTTATGTTAGCCTTATAAAATGAGTTTAGAAGTCTTTTTACCCTACTGTATGGAGGAATTTAGGAAAAAATGATCTTATTTAAGTAAATGTTTTGAAGCATTTACAAATAAAACTTCCTGGGCTTAGAGTTTACATTGTGGGGAGATTTTAAATTATGAATCCAATTTGTTGTGATTCAAACTACTTCTTAAGTCTATGGCTTCTTAAAATCTGTTTCTTTCATTTCTGTTTCCAAAAGTTTTGGAAAACTTTTCAGTATAGTCTTTAGATACTGCATCTACCTTGTTTTCCATTCTTAAGCTTTAGAATTTTAATGACACATATCTTAGAATGTTTTTACTATGTCATTTATATCTCATATGCTTTATTCTATGGAGTTTATTGATTGTTTTTCTGTATTTTCCTTTCCAGTTGCAATTTGATGAATTATTTTTGAGAGGTATTAACCGGGAATTGAACTCAGGGGCACTTGATCACTGATCCACATCCCCAGCCCTATTTTGTATTTTATTTAGAGACAGGGTCTCACTGAGTCACGTAGCAACTTGCTTTTGCTGAGACTGGCTTTGAACTCTCAATCCTCCTGCTTCTGCCTCCTGAGTCAGGGGATTACACACATGGGCCACCACACAGGGCATTTTGGGTTTCAAACCCTCTTTTAAGTTGTATTTAGTCTTTTATTGAGTTTGTTTTGGGTTTTTGTTTTCAATTCAAGAATTTTCATTTAGTTTCTTAAATGTATACTTTCTATTTCTTTGCTAATATTATATATATATCTGTATATATATATTTCATGAAGATATTCATCAAAGTGATTTTGAATTCTATGTTGATAAACAGAATACCTGACTTTTTATGTTTTTTTTTTTTGTTTTTGTTTTGTTTTTTTGTTTTTTCTTTCTGTCTCCTGTTTCTCTCCTGTCTTTGATCCTAAGGTCTTGTCTCCCAATATGCCAGCATTGTAAAAAAAAATAAGTAAGCTATGTTGAGACTCTGAATGTTGTTATAATCCCAGAGATTTGGCAGGTAGCCACTATAAGGGAAGATCACTTCTATCTGATTAGAGACTTAGTTGATTTAAAGCTAGACTTTGGTGTTCCAGAGGGCTGTTTTCTTTCCATTACTGTTAGGGAGTACTTCTTTGGGTGTTCCAACTGAATACCTAGGTGTTTTACAGCATCTTTTTCCAGTTTGGTTTTTGACCTGTAATTTTCATTTCCCAATAAACTATGATGACTGGAAGTACTGTTCTGAGCCTCTAGTCACACAGTTTTTGTTTCATTTCTGGGCTTTTTTTTTTTTTTTTTTTTTTTTTTTTTTTGTCTGTCTGTCCAAGGCAGGGAATCATCAAGTGAATGTCTGTCTTCCTTTTCTATACAGTTTTCTCCTTGAGATTTTAATGCCTCAGGTGCTTATTTTCTCTTTCATTCTCTGATACCTTCAAAAGGTACTGTTTAAAAATACTTTCTCCAGTGTATCGGGCTGTCTTTGAGAGAGATTGTTGGACGAACTGCTAGCTGTCCATTGATGGGGCAAATACATGTATAATATTACCACAGGTGTCTTTATATTTCAAAAGTGAATTTTAGCAAGAAGCAAGTTCAAGACCCTAGAATTATGGAAAGATGGAGATAACTGCAGGAATTTAGTTGACAAAAAATAATGATGATCTGTCATGTGAATTAGAAGTTGATGAGGCATCACTGAAATAATCTATTTTTATTCAACATCTGTTGGCACAAGTGAAGAATAATTTTTGCTTGTTTGGTAATTGATGGACCTTGAAAGAAATATTCATTTTAGTTTCCTTCTGCTCCTGCTTTATTACCTGAAAATTCTTCACCAGATTTGTTTTCAGTTTTTCTCTATTTCTGTGTGACTTTTTCTCTGTTTTGTACTACAACTAATTTAACTACCTATCCATTTTTCTGTTTATCTTTTTCTTAGTTTTCAGCTTCATTTTAGTTTTGAAATATACTAAATTTTATATAAAATTGGGGAAAGACACCTAGGTTTTATGCTCAATAATTTCCTCTTTTGCTTTTTTATTTTCTACTTCAGGTATTGCATATCATCATTTTGTTTGTATTTTAATACATTAGATTTAGAAGTAGTTTCACCTGTCAATGCATTAACATCATCAGAATATTACAATTTTATTAACTAGCCAATAATAATCTAAAACAACACTCACCCTAAACTTGAGCACAAAAGGATGGTGGGCATTCTCTACATGTGATTATTGAACTCTTGAAATGGAGTTATTGCCACTGAGAAATGGGTATTTTAAATTTTCTCTATTTTAACTAAAGTCGAAGTAGATATGTGTAGATATCTACTTCATGTGTAGATAGTAGCTCCCGTGTGACACAGTGCAGATTCAGAACACATGTAGTTAACTTAGGTAAATTTGTCCTCCAGAGAACCCAAGTTACTGTATAAAAAATAGCTAATTTAATGTTTTGAAAATGCATCTTTAAAACAAAATAAATTTTTTAATCTTTCAATATGGCCCATCTCTCTGCAACTTTATGGTTACTCATGAGGAATTTAACTATTAAAATATCACTATCCTTTTTATGTTAATATTTAGTGTTTATGTTTGTTGAACATTAATATTTTATAAAACCCAACTCTTAAAAATTCTTTCTAATTATTTAAATTTAAAAACATTGAAAAGTTTTTGGCATCAACTTAAAATGATTTATGGTTTTTCAAAATTGTTTTGGGGGGCATATGATAAAATTTTGGAAAGCCACTATTTTTATCTATGGTACAGAGATATTTATTTATTTTTATTGGTTCTTTTAGTTACACATTAGAATTCATTTTAACAATTATAAAATTATAATGAAAGCATGGAATATAATTTGCTCTAATTCAGTTCCTTTTGCCTCCCCTCCTCCCTCCACCTGTTCTGTTCCTTCTAGTTTACTGATCTTTCAGTTATTGACTTAGCAATGTTTTTGTTTTATTTATTTATTTTTAAAACTAGTGTCTTCTGGTCATACATAATAGTGAGATTCACTGTAGTATATTCATAAATGTACATAGGAAAGTTAGGTCAGATTCTTTGTACTTTTCTTTCCTTATCCTGTTCCTTCTCCCTCCCCTAAATCTCCTTCCTCTATCCCACCGATCTTTCCTCTTTTTTTGATGGAATCTCTCTTCCCACTCTTCTTCCCTCCCCTCTTATTTTGAACTAGCTTCCTTCCACGTACCAGAGAAAACATTCGACCTTTGGTTTTGTTGGTCTGGCTTATTTCACTTGACATGATATTCTTCAGTTTCATCCATTTAGGGCAAATTTCATTCTTCTTTATGACTGAGTAATACTCTATTGTATATATATATACCATGTTTTCTTTATTCATTTATCTGTTGAAAGACACCTAGGTGTATTACTATTTTTAACAAACCACTAAACTTACATAAAAAAAGAAGGAACTCATGCCAAGATAACTTTAAATGACAGACTTATACTATGATTTTTTCTTAATTATCATCATGGTCATAAAATAAATCACACAGTGTAGTTTTGTTTACTAAGGACTCAGGAATTAAATAATATTTGATTAATATTTATTAGAAGATTAAAAATTATTTAGTTTGTTATGTCTTAATCCTAAATATCATTTATGTTTACAATATGTTTTTGTCTCATAATGCTATACAATTGGTGGGAGGTAATTGATAAAAACAATAACTACTTTTGGCAGTTTGAAGAATTTTAATACAAAAATAATTTCTGGCATATTTAGGGAAATAAGTCATTTATACTTCTTGAACAATTCTAAGTCAATAATAATTGCACAGTTTTTCCTTTGCATCCAATAAATTATAAAAAGATTTTGATAAAAATTGAAGGAATTTTCTGACCTGCAAAGACCTTATTTAGCTTAATAAGGTCATGTGAAGATTGCTATCATAATACTAATGTAATTATAATCTAGGGAGAAAAGCAATAGGATTGTACCGGAAACCTAAATAACAAATGCTAAGTTTTAAGATATATAATGCTGAAATTTGCAATAAGCTAGAAACAGTGCTAATGCATGATTTGTTATTATAATTAATTAAATGTATACTTAATTAAATGTAGTTAATTTGATGGGGAAAAAAGACAAAATAATTAAACCTTGCAAAGAATAACGGTAATATCAAGGTATTGACTATTCCTTGATTAGTCAAAAAAAAAAATTTGTACGTACTTTTTTAAAATTAGCAATATTTTACATCATGTCTTCTAGAGTAAATATTTCTTTTTAGTTCTGGACTTTCTGTTTCATATGTAAACCAAACACATGGCCATGTGAATCATGTTAACTGACTTCTTTGAAACAATCTGTGGCTCCATAGATGAAAGAAATATGATCTCAATAGCTGTAGGACTCACCCTTTTGATTGTTCTTTTCTTATACTGTTGAAATGAGTCAAATTTTCCATTTTATAAATTTTAATATGAATCAACTACATCATGTGCTGTATCACAACTTCCTAACCCATTTAAATAGGAAATGGTCACATTTTTCAGTCCTAGGTTATTAATATTATGACCTTTTTACTTTTAATTTCATCTTGATTTTACACGGCATCTAAAATTAGGTGTGTTAACAATAGCATCGAAAAAAATAAAATACTTGGGAATCAATCTCACAAAAGAGGTGAAAGACCTCTACAATGAGAACTACAGAACACTAAAGAAAGAAATTAAAGAAAACCTTAGAAGATGGAAAGATCTCCCATGTTCTTGGATAGGAAGAATTAATATTGTCAAAATGGCCATACTACCAAAAGTGCTATACAGATTCAATGCAATTCCAATTAAAATCCCAATGATGTACCTTACAGAAATAGAGCAAGCAATTATGAAATTCATCTGGAAGAATAAAAACCCAGAATAGCTAAAGCATTCCTTGGCAGAAAGAGTGAAGCAGGGGGTATCGCAATACCAGATCTTCAACTCTACTACAAAGCAATAGTAACAAAAACGGCATGGTATTGGTACCAAAATAGAAAGGTGGATCAATGGTACAGAATAGAGGACATGGACACAAACCCAAATAAATACAATTTTCTCATACTAGACAAAGGGGCCAAAATATGCAATGGAGAAAAGATAGCCTCCTCAACAAATGGTGCTGGGAGAATTGGAAATCCATATGCAACAGAATGAAACTAAACCCATATCTCTCACCATGCATGAAACTAAACTCAAAATGGATTAAGGATCTCGGAATCAGACCAGAGACCCTGCATCTTATAGAAGAAAAAGTAGGTCCAGAGCTTCAACATGTCGGCTTAGGACCAGACTTCCTCAACAGGACTCCCATAGCACAAGAAATGAAAGCAAGAATCAATAACTGGGATAGATTCAAACTAAAAAGCTTTCTCTCAGCAAAGGAAACTATCAGCAATGCGAAGAAAGAGCCTACAGAGTGGGAGAAAATCTTTTCCAATCATACTTCAGATAGAGCGCTAATCTCCAGAATCTATAAAGAACTCAAAAAACTCTACACCAAGAATGCAAATAATCCAATCGACAAATGGGCTAAGGAAATGAATAGACACTTCACAGAAGAAGATCTACAAGCAATCAACAAACATATGGAAAAATGTTCAACATCTCTAGTAATAAGAGAAATGCAAATCAAAACCACCCTAAGATTCTATCTCACCCCAATTAGAATGGCGATTATCAAGAATACAAGCAACAACAGATGTTGGCGAGGATGTGGGGAGAAAGGTACACTCATACATTGCTGGTGGGGCTGCAAATTAGTGCAGCCACTCTGGAAAGCAGTGTGGAGACTCCTTAGAAAACTTGGAATGGAACCATCCTTTGACCCAGCTATCCCACTCCTTGGCCTATACCCAAAGGACTTAAAATCAGCATCTTACAGAGATACAGCCACATCAATGTTCATAGCTGCTCAGTTCACAATAGCCAGATTGTGGAACCAACCTAGATGTCCTTCAGTTGATGAATGGATAAAGAAACTGTGGTATATATATACAATGGAATATTACTCTGCCATGAAGAATGATGAAATGATGGCATTTGCAGGCAAATGGATGAAACTGGAGAATATCATGCTAGGTGAGATAAGTCAATCTCAAAAAAACAAAGGATGAATGATATTGCTAATAAGTGGATGATGATACATAATTGGAGGTGGGAGGGGTTAGGGTTAGAGTTAGGGTTAGGGAGAGGGGCAAGAATGGAGGAAGGAAGGACTGTATAGAGGGAAAAGAGGGGTGGGAGGGGTGGGAGGGAAGGGAAAAAATAACAGAATGAATCAAACAACATTACCCTATGTAAATTTATGATTACATAAATGGTATGCCTTTACGCCATGTACAAAGAGAGAAACAACATGTATCCCATTTGTTTACAATAAAAAAATAAAATAAAATAAAATTAGGTGTGTTAAACCTGTCTTAACTTTAAAAAAAACTTTACACTAATCTTTATTATACTTTAATTTACTTTTAAAACCTAATATAGGAATATGTTTCTATTGTATCAATTCTGTCAGATGAAGTCATATTCAATAATCCAAATTGTAATCACAACTTATATACCTTTGAAGACTTAACTTTTATGTTGAATTGAAAATATATGTGCAATTGGTCAAAACATTATGATGTATTTTTTCTAATTTCTACCTTTTATTCATTTTTCTTCTTTCTTTACCATTCTCATCTTTGTACTCTCTCCCTTCCTGTTCTCAAAGATTTCGGTGTTGTTCTAGTAGACTTGTGTGCTGTAAGAGAGTACTAACCATGATCGTTCAAATGATTTTTTAACAACTCTAGTTCTATGTTCTTTTCTAATATGAAAGTTGAAGTTATGCTTCTCTGTCTTTACCAAGACATTTAAATATTACCTTTGTATTTATCATGTCAAAAATTGACTTTTAGATAATTTGGGGTATGTGATTGGGAAATATATCACTGGGTAGCCACTCAAAAATTTTTGACATGGTATCCCTTTATAATTATTAAACCAGACTGAAACCCCAAATTTTGCAAAACTATGTGATGATAGTCTATTTAGAGAAACTTTAAATAATATTGTCTTGGCCATATTTAGTTATAACTGCTTACCCACACCTGTACATGTACATACATCTGAGTCAAAAGAAATTTCTAACATAATGACTTGAGAAAGAATTGTATATAGAGTATTAAATTAAAAATTCTCTTCATCCAAATCAGTGTAAGAATTCTTTTGTTCTTTCAGAAATTAATGATCTTCTTCTACACTGTCCCACATGGTAGTCACTAACCCTATTTGGCTTCTGAGCTCTTGAGAAATGTGTTAAGTCTGAATTGAGAGTTAGCATGCAAGAAAGATGGGGAGATGTTTCACTAGTTATTTTTATATTATTACATGTCAAAATAGTAACATTTTGGATATATTTGATTTAATAAAATATATTATAAATACTAATTTGAACCAGCTTCAGTAAATGCACACCTTAATCCCAGGGACTCAAAGACGGAGGCAGGAAGATCACGAGTTCGGGACCAGCCTGGGTGACAAGTGAGACCCTATCTTAAGATAAAAAAAGTCAAAAGGGCTGGGAATGGACCTCAGTGGTAGAGTGCCTCTGAGTTCAATCTGCAGTATCATTTTTAAAAAATTAATTTGACTTTATTCTTCTTGTGTCTCTGACTGTGACTACTTGAAAATTTTAAGCTATAATACTTCTTACATTTGTAGCTCACATTATATTTAATTCGACAATACCAATCTAAGTAATCCTCATGATTCTAACTGTATCATTCATCATCCACCCAAAATAAGATATCCCGATTAGATAATTTTATCCTAAGTATCAATATATTAGTAGACATTTATCCTTTATCCTCAGAAAATATGTGGAATAGTAATAGCACATTGTTTTACACAATTTAACTGAAGTCTCTTTTGACACTCTTATGTACAGATAGACTCACCTGTCAGTGAATATTACCATGAATAATTTCCTGTGGTAGCATTTCAAGTGCAGATGTCATTTATCAGTGATTCATTTGTACTTAGAAATTAATTATAACATGTGTTTTCAATAGCTTGTCTGCATCTAGAATTTTCTCCTTAAACTTTCACCTCTTTTCTGCTACTGAGGCCAAACTGCAGCTTTGGAACCAAGATTATCAATAAAATTTAGGGAGGATAGTAAAATAAAGCTGGCAACCTAATATATTATCCCATCTTTTATTGAAGTTTGTGCTAGTTATTTGTAACACTGTTTTCCCGTCTTCTGAGGTCTTCCCAAGGACTTTAGTTTACAAGTCATGGCTTCCTCTCTACTCTCCATGGCTGTGGTCCTTGAGTGATTTTTACTATCTTGACAATAATCTTTTTATCAACACAATTTCACTTCCCCCACAATCTTTCCATGCTACAGCCTCTTGGTCACTAAACACTATCATCCCTCAGAATAGGCTCTTTTTCAAGGTCTCTACGTTTAAAATTGCCCTGTCTCACAACTATACCATTTTACCATTTCTGCCCTCATTTTCACCAAACTTTTAATTTCTTTTGTGACTTTTGATCTTTTACCCCACTATTTCTTCTGGTGTTTCTTTTCCATTCTGGTTGTTCCTGCGTTACTGTCCACTGCTCTTGCTTGTCTGGATTCCTCAGGCAGCTCCCCAGCACTGAACTGCCAGCCCTTCTCTTCTGTGTCACACCCAACCTGAGCTGTCCCAGCAAAGGAACTCAGGCTGCCACTTGAGTCCATAGAAGCCAACTGGCTGCTTTTAACCCCTTTCACTTTTATGCTATGTACTTGAAATTTCCTAAAATAGCCTTTCCAGAACTTTTCTTTCCTCACATCATAGTTCCATTGTCAATTTCCATACATTTAGAAACCAATGTGCTTTCTTTTTTATTTAAAAGAATAAGTTCAGTTGGAAAATATTTTGCCAACCCTTCCTCCATCTCTGAACTTATCATTCTGAGCCTCTAGAAACTTAAATAAAAATTCTACACACCATGGTTGATATTAGGTTTATAAAGATGAATACTCCTAAAGATCTCATGGTTCAGTGTGGCACATAGAAAAGAAATGAATAATTGAAAGAAATATATGTTTATGGCAGATAGGAGCAGAATGTTTTTGGAGCAGAGGTAGGAATATTTGAACCTCCATGACTACTCTTCCTGAAATTTATGAGAATTAAGAGAATAATAAGATATCTTTGGTGACAGGTTACATTGTGTAAGATGAACATGTGGGTTTTTGTTTGTTGAATATAACTTTTGTTTTCTGACTTAGATGAAGAGAGAGAAATAGTCATTCTTTCAATGAACCAAGAGGAGGGTCAAGCAATTCTACTTTGCTATTTAATTCTTTCTGGTCTGTGACATGATTTTCTCTTTGTATCTCTGTATTCTTTTTGATGAGAGTCTTTTTGACCTGGAAGGCAATAATAATATTTACTTTTTCCCTCAGTTGTTTTTTTAAAATGATTTTGAAATAAAGTAAATATGTACTTGACATCAGAGTTGCCTTTACTAGAGGAATTCATGAGAAGGAAAAATTGCATTATATTTGAGAGCATATCTATTGCCTCAACTGACACTTGTGAGTATATTTTTGTGCATATCCTTCAGGAGACCACAACAATCAAAACTGAAGATAAAATTAGCAGGGGTAATGTTAAGGAGGAAAAGGTTTTCATGTTTGATCATTAGAGGGATATGACAGATAGCTTACAAACATCAACTGAATTGTTCTTCTCAAAACTGAGAAGCTATCACTGTGAATTCTGCCTTTTAAGCACCTCACTCCAATGCTGGGATTTGGGTTAGGTAGCCTTTGGGTCAAAACAAGTAATATATCTTACTGTTCTACACTATGATATACTGATGTGTTTTCCTCTGACATAATTAATGTGATTAAATTTGGCATATTGTTAAAATGTAGATGAAATAATTCAGATTTCCTTTCCAGAAATAATTTGAATTTACTGTTTCTCTCATATTCAGGTTCAAAACATTATTTGTGGCTGGAGAACGATGTGATGTGGAGACACTGGAATGGTCCAAAAGGGTCTTCAGAGTACCTGTCCTAGACCATTGGTGGCAAACTGGTGAGCATTTTTCCAAACATGTATGTAAAAATTGCTGAAATGTTCAAAAACTGTCAAAGATTGAAGAACATCCTAAGCTATGACCAGCAAGCACCTACTCAGGATTCGGGTGGTTCTGGTTTCAGTAGGAATAGACAATTCTTTGGTTGTCATATTGTTAATAGTGTCTGCATACGGGACATTGGGGCTGCCATTTTCTTGGTCTGTAGATAAAAGGACTAAAGACTTCTTTACCTTTCTTTTCTTTGATTCTCATGTCCTACCTGTTGCCGAATCTCAGATTTCCCTTTGCTGTATCTGTGGGATTCATCCCTCCTTCAGTGTTCACATTGTCTTGGAGCTGTGGCAGTGGCCTTATCTCCTCATCACTCATGTCTGTTCTTCCTGCAGTCTTATCCACCTTGCACACTGCTCCCCCAGTTCCTGCAGTTCCTATCACAGGAGTCTACGGCATCCTCCTTGTGCCTTATAAAATCTAATTTCTTCTTTTTGCCTTCAAGGCAGAAAAATTTATTTCCCCCCAAAACAATTATCATAATATATGTAATTTATTTGTTGACTGATATTGTTTGTTCTCTATTTTTCTTATTCTGAGTGACCCCTGGGAAACAAATGTTCTTATTAAATAGATACAAGGTAAATTGTGGAAAAATAAATTTCTTTTTCTTTGAGGGATTTTGTGTGTATGTAAGAGTAGGTAGGTGATTTGGAATCTGTTTTCCTCCTCACCTAAGTGTGGAGATTTTATTTTTTTCCATTTGACACACTGAAAGTAGTGATGAGTTATGGGAGCCTTGTAGACTTCAGGCACACATTTTAGTTGACTTCCACTTTTTCCATTAAATTAGACTGATCTTTTTATATTAGTACTTTCAGCATAAAATTTGGATTAAGAATTAATCTTTCTTTGCAAAAATTAGATATGATTTTAAATATGATTACTGTCTAGAATATCAAGGTAACTACAGCTGAAGATCAGTGTTTTAAATTTTGATCTTCTTGAGTCTGAGAAATTGTGCTTCTTATGTTATCTCTTTGGATATTTCTCTTGGGAAAAACATGTTTTCTATATCCTTTGTAATATGAAATATAAAATGGATGATCAGAGCAGTAGACACATTCCATATATAAGTGAAAATCACAGAGAGGGTTTCTATTATCTCTTGTTTTATTTACTAAAGGAAAAATTACATATCTAAGTTCAGATTTGTAACTGTTTAGAAAATTCAGAATATAGAACTGCATTGGGAAAAAAAATCAATGTTCTATATAGAAGTATGTAAAAACAACTGAGGAATTATTACCTCTGCAATATTGTGTAGATGTATTTTCTATTATACAGTAAAGTTTTTAACAGTTAGTTATTTCCTGACATGAATTGAATAAGATGTCACCTATAACAGTTTTCCTTATCCGGTCAAAATGGAGGGACTTCCTTTCACCCACAAGTGACCTTACGTAATGGAGTGACCTTCTCACCCACAAGTGTTTGCATGAGAGTTTTGTTTTTACCCTTTAAATGTGACTATACTGAAGCTTGTTGAAGGAAACCAGCACATTCAAAAATAAGATTATGATTTGCTTTTTCTTGTAGACATCTTTGAACATAATAGTCTGTGTAGATGTATGCAGTTAGTGCATTCAGGCTTACAAAGAAACTCATTGAAGCCTGTGAAATAAGCACATGAGGTCTCTGGTGGGTACTGAGTTTCATATGAATTTGCAATTTCTCTTTAATGTATTGTTCAGAGAGAATTAATAGCCACATTGTGCTGTGTGCTGTAACTTAATCAGGTTGGAATAGGCTGCTCATTTACTGTGGAAAACAGGGAATTTTACTAATAGAATGACTGCTTCTTTCCATTCTCTGTCCTGTCCTCCAATTTGATTTTACAGCTTTTTTGCAATTAAATTACACAAGTAAATATATTTTGAATAGCTATGCAGATAGATAATAATATAGATAGTTGATAAATAATTTTGTACTTTATAAAAGATTTTCAACCTAGATGATGCCAGTGTTAGTTACTAATAGAAAACCTAGCTAGAAACTTTATTTGCATGGGAAAAATTCAATTTATCATTTCCAAAATTGTATGTTGAGGTCACTGTAAAGTGATACTGAAGTTCAGCATTTACAATCCTTCTCTTAAAGTAATATTAAATTAATGTTCAATTATTGGGGGGAAAGGCAAGTTTCATATGGGTGATTTTTAACTCCTAGGGAAAGGAAAAACATGATATTTTTAACACACTGAGGAATTTTCTAATGTTTTACAAGTCAAATAGTTGGTGGCACATTTCCCCAAGTGGCCTGCTGGTGACACTAGATAGTGTATAAGGGAAGGTTAAGCTTTGACCACATGATACTTTACTTTATTTAAAAGTTTAGTCTTCTACAGGACTGCTCTTTCTTGCCATTGACTTAAAAATTGATATTTTTATGTTTTCATACTTCTATGAGCCTTCCATATATGTCTGAATAATTCATAAATTTGGTCTTTGATTACATTAAAATATTTGTATAAAGGAGCTGTTTGAAAATTGTAATGTATGATTTGAAATTAGTAAAGAATGTGTTAAGTAACTAAAATTTGTGAATAAAAATTGATTGGATCCTCTGACTTGAGTTCTAAGAAGGAATTTTTCAGTCAATTTATTTATGTTACTGTGCTGTTTGTTACCTAGGTGTAATTTGTATTATAATGATGAACTTTTAGTGATTAACATCCTCTTTTGATCCATTAATACTAACACTCTCAATGTTTGATTTAAATGGTATCTAAGATTCTAAATTGAAAATTATTCTGTGAAGAATCCAAGAACAGTTTGGCAACCTCCTTCCCTCATAGGAGTATCTTAATACAGACTTATTGGTGTTCAAGACCACTGAAGCATTAAGTTCTTGCTTTGGATCATAATCATGTAAACAATGCTGCAGTGAAAGAAGCAGGTCTTACTGAGTTTCAAGAGAAAGTTGTATCCAGTGGATTCATCAATCTGAATAAAAAAGTTGAATTGGTATTCACCCAAATGTTTTATTTTCAAATTAATTTATTTGTAAGATGATTTAAAACCTCTGGATTATTGAATTTTTCATATTCCTTTTTACACAGAGATAGAGAAATAGAAGTGCTACAATCATAATATGAAAAGGGAAAATTAAGAGAATAGAAAATTGTTCCATTAAAATATGGTAGTTCATGTACAAAAAAAATGAACTGCCAGAACTTCATTATCCTTGGTTGTAGAGTTCCTAGATAAAACACTGCATTGTCAAAGTTTTTTTTTGTTTTGTTTTGTTTTTTGTTTTTAGTACCGAGAGGAGCTCTTATTGAGATCAGACAGGAAACACAATTTTAGAAGGAAAAAATTATCAGGGAAGTACATGGTGTGCTTTGTGAGAATTATTTTCTTCTGAATCAAGATGACTGTAATGAAATTCTGTTCCTTATAAGTAAATAAACTAATGTGGAAAAAAAACAAAACAAAACAAGATTCCTTAAATGTTGGAAACTCACTTTTAAAACCAAAATATAGTACACTGTATCCCTTTTGGAGGTGTCCTCCTTCCCTTCCTCATTCCTTCCTTCCTTCATCCTATTTGCTATTAGACATGGTATTTGTTTAGAAACAATTGTAACAAAACATCTTGAACTCTTAATTTTTAGTATTATTTAATGTTAGGTGGAAATACTTAATTCTTTCACTTGCATCAATAAGTTAAATAAAGACAAATGGCTACAAACCTGGAATACTCAAGTCCTACAATGACTTTTATAAAGGAAAACTTGTGAAGGTTTTAGATCATCAGTGTTTATGATTTTTTCCACTTGTTGGCTGGACATTATCTGTGTAGTTACCATCAGAAGATATGGTGCTCAAATAGAAAGTGTTTCTGCTGTCTTGTGTCCAGGTAGTGATGACATAATTAAAATGAGGTAATGACTATCAACTTCAGCAGCATTAGCTGATGTTTGTTTTGTTTTCAGCACTTTAATGGAGAAATGAAATTCTTCATAGAATTTTAAAGACTCTAAGGAAGGATTTCAGTGAGAAAATAATAATCACTTAATGACTGGAGACTTTAGTAATGAAGTTATTGATTTTACTTTATCTGCCTTGAGCCATCTTTGCTGAGTTCTTATATATTGGAGTAATCAGAGTATTTCTCTCCATTTGATTGAATGGCTGCATTCATTGCAGTTGCAGTTCTGAAGTAACTATAGTCTATGTACAACCTAAATACTCCTCCATTGAGGAGGAAATTGATAGTTCTTGATTTTATTAATATGGACCCAAGGCAAGCTTCAGTCATGCCAGTTCTTACACCAAAATCATTGCTCCAGGGCTGAGGGTACTGCTCAGTTTGTAGGGTGCTTGCCTGTCAAGCACAAGGCCCCTGCATTCAATCCCCAGCATCCCCCCACAAAAAAAAAGAAAAGAAAACCATTGCTCCAAAGGGCACTCATACACTAATGCCATGTTATTAAAGTGCATCATGGCTACTTGACAGGACAGCCTCTGTTTTGCATAGTTTGGTGGGAGGTACTTCCCTAGATCAGACAACTGGGACAAGAGTTTTAACCACCGAAGTTGGTTAAGCTGACCAAATTCATTCCTTATCCTTAGGTTCTAACTGGACAAGATCCATTAGCCCAGGATTTTTTTTTTAAAGAAAGACATGCATTTTATTTATAAGAATGAAAATCACAAAATAGAAGAATTAATTATAGTTTGGTAGCAATTATCCTAAGCCAAGACCTTTAAAGGAAATGTTACAGACATTGCACGGACTCATTCCTCCTAGGCAAACTGTGAAACACTTAGCCAGTATCCAATATCCAAGGATTTGATTCACAGGGTATCAGAGTCCAAGTCACATTTTTTTCTGTGTCATTTGTTACCATTAATTGTCAGATATTCTACTCTCATGTGTCTGTGTTGGTATACTTATTACAGAGAAATTTTAATCTGTCAGTCTATAGTTTTAAGTTTAGCTTACTATGGGGATTTATTTTTCAATCTCTGGAATTCAGTATTAAAAGCTGTACAATTCTTATATCTTCCCTTTTTTTTTTTTTAATTTTACCACTATGTGCTAGAGGTGTGACTTTCTTCCAATTTAAACATACTTAGCTTGTGTCCCATGCAAAGTCTCTTGAATTTTACTGCAAAATGCTTTCCAAAGTTGAAGCTCACAAGGCTCTATATGACGCAGCGGTGAGGAAAGTGTCCTCCTGGTGATTTTACCTTGAGAACTCTATTTACAAATGTACTCTCCATGGATTGGATGCCGCTAAGCACTAGTAAATGTTTTTCTGGTTGGATATCTATGAGCAAACTCTTTCCATCAACAACCAAGTGCTGCCTTATAAATTTTACCTTTTGACTCTTTGTTGTTTCCTGCTTCTGAGTTTTGTTCTAGTTTTTCTGAGTCTATCAAATTTGGACTATGATGATAGAATTTCTTTAAAGTGCATGGCTATATAGTGAAAGACTATGGACTGAAGTAGTGTGAAATGCACTTTGTGGAACCCAAAGGGTGGATTGGACCAGACTGGCAATGTCATTGCCCCATGAACTGAGTGGTCCTTATGATACCATCAAATAGTAGAATGTAGTCTTTGAGTAATAGGAATTAGTTGCTACTGCCTAATGCATTTTTGGTTCTTATAATTGAAGAGTCAGAAATATATTAATCTTTATTTCATTCATGGAAAATATATTTTAGCATGAAAGCTGTGGTTGGGGAAAAAACAGTTAGACAGTGTCATCCCAGCAATGTGCAGCTAGAGAGGCTGTGACAGTACCCATCTGGTGAGAGAGAAAGTCTTGGTGTCATCACCGTTGCCTGGTAACAGCATTTTTTTTCCTCATCTAGAGCTGTTTTCATTAGATTAAAGTAGGTGACTTTTACTGATAATTTGAGAAGCAGGAGCTTAGAGGTAAGCTCCATGAATTTGGTTAGTAGAAAGAAAGATCTTTTGTGAATTGTAAGGCATGTTTGATAAGACTTTCTCTTTTTAAGTGAATAACTGTTTACAAATTGTTAATCCGCCTGAAAGTGAATTCCCAAACCAAGCAGCAGTCATTGACTCAGAAGTTTTCATCTTTACAGCATTGTAATGTATAAAGAACATCGTTTTTTTTAAAAATATGACTACATGAATTCATTTGGAGATGTATAATTGTTTCTTATAATCACAATTTCTGCTCAATTTTATATTAGGGATAATGTTTTGTCAAGAAACCAAACACTGGGAAATTGATTAATAAGATAGTTGGTTTGGTCTTTGAAATATTACCTATTCAAATTCTCCTGCCCTTGGCAAGGTTCACATTTAATCTACCCTAGAAAGGTGCAAATATGTCATGTTTTTATAGATCTTCACAAGGGCAAGAGTTTCTTAACCTTTCCTTGAGGAATATTACTGTCTGGAAATTGGATTCTCCCTGTATCATGCAAAGCCCTGCACTGGGGCCCACTGGCCACACAAAATAGTTCACAATTCCTCTTTTGCTGTCAATTTTAGTTTGGAAAACAGCAGATGACTATGCTTCTTGGAAAAGCAATGTGGTAGTCAAGAGGGATATTGAATTATGATAACACTGTATATAAATCCTTGTTCAATCACTTACTCTGTAGTTGTGGGCAAGTCCGTGATGTTCTGCTTATGAGTTTCCTCATGGGCTTCATGGAAAGCTCTAAATAAAGTGAAATATGCACAAGCAACCTAGCAGAGTCCCTGATCTGTAGTCAACACTCCATCTGCATTATTTTCCTTTGCCCATCTTTTCTGTGAATAACCCTTTATAAATGTAAAGGTCATTTAACATCTTGGTCTATGGATATTTCATATTCAAGAAACCTTAGAATGTAAGAGCTCCGTTTATCCACTGAGTTTAATTTCCTTGAGTCAACTCACTTAATAACATCAGAGCTAGAATTCTCATTGTTCTGTGTGGTCCAGGTTCTCTTGGTATGTTTTATCGCACGCTTTCATTAATTCAGCATTTCTTATCCAATTGAACTGCAGGCTATTTATGGGCTTCTTCATTAAGTCATCCACAGTGTCCTGGTAAGAGAGTAGGAAAAGACCAGTGTCTCAGAGTTTGAATTAATGGTTTGCTTCCAGTACAAAATTAGGTTGCTTTGAATTAAGTATTTTAAACTACAATTGCACCATCGCCTGAACACAAAGATTAAATTGATTTTCTTTCACCAGTGTACATCTCACTGTTTCTGCTTTCTTTTTGCTACCACCATTCAAGTTATTTATAGCTCACTGTATAGATTCAGAGGTGGAGAGAATGATTTCTGTACAAATTGCTTCTCTTCCCATCATGATGCTATGATTAATATGGCTCAGCAGTACCAGGCTGCTGAATTGATTTATTTCTAGTACTTCAGATTTCAACATGGGCTACCATCTTCTCCATTCACTTTGCCAAACTGTAGTGTTTCCAAAACCACGACAGATGCAGCAGGAGCCCCATATTTACTGAGTTGGACATCTGAAGTCGCCACCATGTCCTTTCTCTTAATTTTCTCTCATATCTACTCTTTCTGTATTGTCTTTAATTTTCAAACCAAAACCTTGTGGTTTAACCTGGACCTCTTTCTCTTTTCCCATATTTCAACAATAATCAAGACTTTTTCATGCAGAGTATTTGATCGTACCTTCCTTGTATCAGACTGCTAACATCTAACTGATTTATTGCTCTGGGTTTGGATTATTAAATTAGTTCTCCAGCTAGTGAATGTGGAGATTTTTCTATAAAGTAATTCTGAGTGAATTAATTGCCTCTACTAAACTCATTGTTCCTGATCTGATATCCAAATTTCTTTACATGGCATGGAAAGTATTTAATAATCTTCCTCTGCTTACCTCTCTCACTTTTTCTTTCATCTTTCTTAATCTACCTGCCGCTACCAGGCTTTGCTCTGCTGGATAACGTGGGGTCCCTTGTTGCTTTTGTCCCAGAACCTTCACACATGTCACTGGTATACTATTCCACCTTTTTCCCCTAAAAGAAATGTCTTTCAGTGAGTAGAATATACTCAACAGATACTTACTGAAGGGCTGACCTTTGAATATCATTCCAGAAATAAGAAAAATTTGTAATAGAATTGTAACAGTAACATACAATCTCTCCCTTCTTGAAGTTCTCTATTTCTCCTTCTCTTTGGTTCCTTTGGGGACTGCATTCTGTGATTTTCCTATTTATTTCTTAAGAGTCCTGATCTTAATAATGTGAACTGTAGCCTAAAATCATGTCAGAAATTTGTATTTACTAACCAGCAAACATTTCTTGAGCACAAAATGTCAGGGACTGGATTATTTGACCCTGATGATACAAATGACTCTCAGGCACACAGAAGAAAAAAAACATGATTTTAGCTGCAGGCTAGGAGAATGCTTTATGTAACTATATGCACAATTATTTTTGAGCATCACATCGTATCTTCTAAAAAAAGATTTTGTAATATTTTAATGGCAAATGTTCTGAGTATGTATTGCTACATAAAAAATGTTGTACCAAAAGCTAAAGGATCAACAAAAGGATCATATCATGATTTTGTGGATCTGGTGTTCTGTGTATATAGAAACAACTTAGTATTCAGTGTTGAGTTGGTTGGTTCAGAGGATCTGAGGTGACTTTATTCTAATTACTCTAGATGACAGGAGGGCTGGATTCATCTAAGAGTACTGACTGGAATTGCTGCCCACAGCAGCAATTGGAGGACGCAGGGTAGTAGTGTCCACTGTGTCTGGAAGCTAAAGCTAAAGGGCTCCCAGAGATAGTGCTTGCCTGTGCCTGGAATCTGACATAGTACCCACATCACTGTTGACAAAGTAGTAAAAAAGCAACCACAAATTAAAGAGAGGAGATATAGAACCCACTTCTTAATAGGAATAATATTGAAGAATTTTGGCCATAATTAACCTACCACTGTGCATAAATTGAAAAGTTGTAGATTTAGCTTTTGGGACTCTTCGTAATTTACACTTTACTTATCATTCAGAAATAACTTTGGTTAATATTTTAATGTGTATCTTGCCTAGATGTATACTGTGACTCAGCACATATTACAAACCAAAAAATGTGTCCTATTGTACATTCTGTTTTACAACATCTTTCTTGAGAATGTCTTATGAGAATTATTTTCGATCAGTAGACAGTCTTTTATGATGGTTGAATGGCCTTTGCATTATTCCCTAATATCAAATCATTCCTGTTTTTGAACAGTCTTCTAAACTCTAACATAAACAATACTGTGAGGAACATTCTTGTCACTGTATATGATCTACAAGTATCTCCTTGTATACATCCCTTAAAGTGAAATAATTGGGTTAAAATTATGTGGGTTATTTTTTTTTTAGAACTTTTTATAAGAGTTGCCAAACTGCCTTTCAGAAATGCATAGATAGGTAGATAGATAACAAAATGATTATTTTTAATTTGTGTGGGCCATCTACCCACACAATCTGTCTCTCTCTACCACTTAACTGGGTCCTAATGCTTCTGCCAATCTTATGACTTCTCATAAGAACTGGTTTCTGATGTACAGGCAGTCACAGGATTTATTACCCAGTCATTCTAATGTAGTTTCTCTCTCTCTGCCTTTCCTATCATTCAGCTTGAAGCAGACCAGATCTCCCACCCAAAAAGATCCTTGCCATAATTAAACTTCTCCAAAGACCCTCACCACAATTGTTCTTGTTAACAAAATATCAGTTAAAATCTCTGCAGAAGGGTTCGATGTGGCTAGATGCCCTATTTCCTGTTGCTCTGCTCTGCCTTGCAAAAGCCAAGTTTGGCCACGGTCCTGTAACTGTTCTAAGAAATGTAACAAAAAGCACTCAAAGGAAAAAAATTACTTTCATGTAGACTCCCCCTGCACATGAACCTCCAAGCTCCCCACAACCCCAACAGACTCACTGGGTATAAAGTTCAAAGAATTTCTAGACTTATTGTTCAGAGGAGAATGTTTTAGGCTATTCAGTAGCCTCTCTGGGGCCTGCAGTTAATAAACTTGCTTCCTGAAAATTCATCGGGTGTCCAGCCTCTTCTGTCCTACTTTAATCTCTCTGGAAACCCAAATATAATAAATCTGGCCATAAAATCTTTGAAGTAGTCTGAAATGATCTTTCCCTTCACTCTATCTCTGACCTTAATTCCTATTTATACTTTCATCATTTACCCTGTTTTAACACATTGGTTGCTCCATTGTTCTAGAACACTTTAGGAAAAGCCTACCTTGAAAACTTTTCTTTCAAGAGTCCCTCTTTCTAGATATTTCTTTCCCTTGTCCTCACTTCTTTCAGGTGTTGACTCAAAGGTTGCTTTCTTGAGCAGGGAGATCATTCCTGTCCAAACAATATAAAATTGCAACGCTTTCATGACATTTCATAGTTTGTCTATGCTTTCTTTTTTTTTCTAAGCATTATCACTCTTTAACATATATTTTAATTTTGTATATTGTATATTGTTTGTCTCCCCAACTAGAATGTGAACTCCATGAAGGTAGGGATTTGAGTCACTTTGGTTTATTGCTATATCCTCATATCCTTAGTTCTTAAAATAGCAGCTAACACATAATAACTGCTCCATAAATGTTGGCTAATAAGTGAATTGTACCACCTCCGCTTCCATTTGCAGACGTGAGATGCTGGGATCACTTCCTCTATAAGGAGTTTTCTTTCTCTGCTGATATTCAGTCTGGGTGACCTACAAACCCTCTGTCTTCTGTATGACAACTTCGGGGTGATTAACTTGCCTATTCTATTCATCTCCTTCTTTGAAATAACTGTGGAGTAGGAAAAACTTTAAGTTTTTTTTGACTAAGTCTCAGTATTTATCATATGTAAAAGGAATATTTCATTTTCTCCCTATAGTCTTATGGTTGGATTAAAAGCTATAATATGAACAAAATAAACCCACTTAGCAATGAACATAGCATAATCATATTTGAAATATTATGTCTGTTAGTTCTCTTCCTTTTTTCTCCCTTTAGTTAGAAGTTTCTTAAGGAAAATTCAGTTGGGTGGCAACTCCCTATGCAGCAGAGTGAGGCAGTAAAGATTCTATGATATTTCTCTATTGGCTTCTACTGACGAATAAAATAAATGTGCCCATGTGACACTCTTCACAGACGTCAGTTCCCTGCCATCCTTCTACTGGATGTCTCTTATCTAAAGAGATTGTGCTGGTGATTTGCTCAGTTTTGTTTCTCTGAGGTTAGATATCTTTGTAAAGGTTTCTCCAAATGCAGTTTCCAATTCTCTTCCTCAAGGATAATGTTCTAGTTTGTTTAATGTAGCTATTTTCCACTCACAGCATGACATCTATACTTCCTCTCTCCCTAGATAACTGCTGGCCAGTTAATTACAGCCTGGGTCACATGAAGCAGATGTTTTAGGAACATCTTTGAGATGGGGCTCTGGGATCCCTTAGGATGTTAGTCAAGAATTGTAACTTGAGGACTTTCTCAAGTGCAGAAGTCCATTCTGCCCTTGACCATCTTGGGAGACTGGGTGGGTTTGAGTCCATGTGTAGGGAGGTGTGCCACATGTGTGTATGCTTGCGCTGCAGATGGATCAGTCTTCAGTCCCAGGATGTTCCAAGGTACAAAGAGAAACCAAAGTGTCTGTGATGGCTTTTCTCATCCTGCTCTTATCCTACCTTCGACTTCTTATTGTAGTTGGAGTCCTAGGAACTGCCATTTTTTTTTTTTTTTCTGATGGCATCCGCTGTACTTCAGTAGCATTAACGTTGTTTCTAATACCCAAATAAATTTCAAAATAAGGTCAATAGGACATTTGAATCACCAATGTTCAAAGCATAAAGTTATTTCACCTACTTCAAGTAACCTGCACGGATCATCCTTTTCAGTGCCCCTAAAATATAGAGTCAAGTTAATTATACAGCAAAACACACTTTTTATAACTGTATTGTAATCATAAACTAACAAAACAGCTGAAGGTTAAAAGACTATAAATAAACAATCTCTATACAAAGATGTTTGAGGATCTCAGGAGGTGCAAGTGGCAGCCTACTCAGGCAGGGATGGTGACAGTGTCTAGCTGATCCATCCGTGCATCTCCACTTAAGACTGTGCTTACTTCTCACTCCCTACCTGCACTCAACTTCTCCCCGTGGGATAAGAACAGAGTGCTGACATCTTATATAGTAATCTACAGGGAGATGGGACCAAGCTTGATGCAGTTTGAGTTTGGTGTTAGGAGGTGTTTTTCATTGGTTTTTCTTTAGGCAGCAGGTACTGGGGCCATTGGTAGGTACCATGGTGGTTCACTTGTAGATTTCAGAGCCACCTGTTGACAAGTAGTGGAGGCCTTCTGGTATCAAGAACTGCAGAGAGTTTGAACTCCATATAATGGGTGTGCCCCTGTTCATAAACTAAACTAGGCAAAAAATACTTTCAAAAGAAGCTGATTTAGCAGCTACCTTCTACCAGTGTTGGAAGAGAGAGAGGAGCATGTTGAAGGGGTGATCTCCTTTCCTAAGGCATCCTCATAGTCTGCTCCTACAGGGAACAGAACTTGGTATCCTGTGGACCTTTGAGCACTTCACTCCACAAGATTGCTTTCTGTCATCACCCCTGCTCTTGTCTCTCAAATCAATTTTGAAGGAGAGCTGAGATGAATACCTAGACATTCAAAAAAACAAGATAAAATAGGACAAAGGAGAAAACACTGTCAACCCTTCCAACCATGTGGATTTCCTTCTGTGCTTTGATTGTGCTGTGGGGTAAATGGGCAGGGTATGGCCTGGCTATGGAATGCCACTTCAATAGGCACTTTCCCATTTTTTGTCATGATATAAAACTATTTGGGAACTCACTGTTAAAACATCAGGAATATCTAATTCCGGTGATTTGCTCAGCCTCAACCGTGACTATACGACTTAGCATCCTAAGCACTAGACTGTGACTTAGGAACTGTTTTCATGTTCAAGAGTCCATCTTCTGTTATTGATGCCAGATGAGCCACCGTCCATAAAATGTGAATAATAAACTGAACTACTCTGGAAGGTAAGGAACAGTCATAAATTCGTCCCATCATTCTAAGGTGATATAAATGTATGATATATTATGGTACAGAACATGGAGGAAGGAATACATTCTGCATATTTAGAAAGATGGATGTTTTTCTAATTTTTTGGATGACTTTGGATATGATTGGTTTGGCAGTTAATCCCTTGAGGATATTTTTGTGTGTGTTTGTGAGTATAATATTAAGACTGTGGTTCCCAAACTTTTCAATATTAATATCCTCTTATCGTCCCCCTCCATTCATATACATTTTATATCTTTAAGATTTTGGATACTCCAAATTTGTATTCATGTATAATAAAAGCATTCTTCCTTAAAAATGGTCACTCTTAGAACTATGGTTATCAGGAAATAGCTGCTACTATTCTGGCTGTTTTAACTTGAGATGGAGAAAAGAAATTTAACACTTTTGTTAGTCTATGCAGGCTTATCATAACTTTATGATCTTGATGAAATAGTACAGCAAGAACATATGCCTTCCTATGTTTGGGGGCTTCTAGACATGCAGGTTCTCAGACTCAGAACAAGTTGCTAAAGCACTGATAGATTCAGTGTGAGATGCAGGGTTTCTAGGCAAGAGCAGTTGTCAGAAAATTAAAGCATGACATTATTCATAAATTTATTTTTTAAAAAATTGTATGGCTATTTATTCCAGAGAACAAGCCACAAATACCTGAAAGTTTTAACCCTGAGCTGTAATTTATAAGGATAAACATAATAACTTAAGTGTGTCAAGAGAAAGCATCTTTCTAGTGATCCAGCTTTTAATTGTGTTGTAAAACCTTCACGGTGCCATCATTTTCCATTCTTCATGCCTCCTGATCTACCACCAAGCATAGTAGAGCAGTCTGTCTCCTCTTTAGAAGAAACACTACTGTATGCATTATTATAAATATATATCTTTAAGTTTGAAAACTATAGAACATTATAAATTGTTGTATTTTTCATTTTTAAATAACATATTTGAATTATTCATCTCTTACTAATGCAACTAAAGTATGAGGCAAACTAGGGTGGGTTAGAGTGTCCATGCAACTGAAGAAGCTTTACAATTCCACATTGAAGCATTGCATGATAGACTGCATTTCTTTTTTTCAGAAACTGGATCCCCAATTACAGCATCATGCATTGGATTAGGTAACTCTAAAACACCTCCTCCAGGACAAGCAGGAAAATGTGTTCCAGGATACAATGGTAAGAAACGACTGTGACCATTTTAAATATGTAATGTTAATAAATTTGATATTTTCCTGCACCTAGTACGTACTGTATTTTATGAAGCATTCTATGTACTTAGTGAGTATCTCATTGAATGAATGCCTTGTATTAAATATGAATGTCTTGATTTTTACTGTCAAAAGTAACATCGTCTTCCAGGGACATGTTCTAACTAAATGTTGTAATAGCCAAGATAACAGTACCATTTATAAGGAATTTGAAGAACATGGTGTGAAATGACTATATGAAACATGTGCTATGTGCTCAGTATTTGTGTACATCATTTCATTAGTATTGAAGTATATTTACTTTAGAGACACTATAACCATTTAGAGATCAGTAACCTGATACCCAGAGAGACCAAATAACTTTCCTAGCATAACCCAACTGGTTAGTTCCTCAGGACAGTGCAAACCACTGTGTTTTATTTCATTTGTTTCCTTGCTTTCATTACAAAACTGGCTGTTGATTTCATAACATATACTACTGTTAATTTAGGCATGAGGACAAGGCTTTTGAATCTTGTTGGCTGAAAATAAGAGTAAGAGTTCTATTACTTTTTTCTGGTATTGGGGATTGAATGTAGTGGTGCTCTACTGCTAAGCTACATCCCTGACCCTTTTCATTTCTATTTTGAGACAAGGTCTCACTAAATTGTTGAGGCTGGCCTTCAAGTTGCAATTTTTCTGCCTCAGCTTCCCAATTTACAGGTATGCATCACTGTGCCAGACAAGTAAAGATTCTCAAAGAAGACATTTCTTTGATGCTGGCTTTTTGTAACAGAGATATACTTTTTCTATTTGTTCTAAAATTTATAGTAGTCATCATAATAGGTGAATAATTTCCCTTGGGTTCCATTCCATTGTATATAAATTTACAAGTCATCTAACTTTTCAAACATTCAGTTTTCATACTTCTGAATAAGAATAACACTTTCTAGGGCTGTTGAATTGTGATATTACTCAGCAAAGCATTAACACAGTGCCTGGTCAATAGAAAGAGGGAACAAGTCTTAGCTAGTATTACTACTGATATTTCGGAGAAGCCAGACTATTTGACTTTGACTCACATTAATTTTATTTATATATTCATTCACTTCATAGACAAAGAAAGTGAGACACAGAGGTTATGTCATTCGGGTAAGGTCATACTATTTAGCTCAATAGTTTTTATGAGGAAAAGTTAAATTTAGGGGATAGAGTGTGATTTGGGAGGGAATACTGGGGATTGAACCTAGGGCTTTGCAAATACTAGGGAAGCACTCTGCCAATGAGCTACACCCACAACCCTCACAGTATGATTCTTAAATATGTTTTATATTTTCAAGTAAATTACAAAATTTAGAGATTTGTCTCTTGCTTCTCTAATATAAAAATATTGCATTTTCTTCATTGAACAATGTCTACTTTGGGAAACCCAGGTCATTTAGTTTAAACTAGCAGCCTATATTTATAAAAAGACACTTTAGATTCTTTATTCGGGATATATATATAGACAGTGACTTCTCTAGCCATAGACAGGTGAACCCAGATTTAGTGAAATCCTCCATTTGAACAGTTCTGTCATCCCTGTTCCTTTTATCAGAAAAGTTGCTTTTGTGTTGAGACATTTTTGGGGTCGCCAATGTGAGAGATGTTAAACATGTTCCTTTCAGTATTCTGTTCTACTTTTATATCCAGTTGTAAGAAAGAGTGAGACTTTGATGCCTCATAGAACTTCAGTGCAAAGTTTCTGATTGTCTGAAAGCCATTTGCTTGCAGACAAGTTAAACTCTCATAACTCAAGAATCAGTCACTTTGTGATGTTTTTTTATGTTTTGTGGTTATTTCAGAATTCAAGAGCACAATGTAATATTCAACATTATCATACAAAAGCAAGATAATTTTGGAGAAGGAAAGGAAATGCTTTCTATGTAAAAAAAATTTAAATGTGATATAACACTTACTTTTACTCCATTGAGTACCTTATGCAAGCTTGTTCACTTTACTTTCATCCCCCAGTACAGTAATTTTTTCTTTTTTCTTTCTTTTATTTTATTTATTTATTTATTTATTTATTATTATTATTTTTTTTTTGCTACTGGAGATTGAACTTAGAGGTGCTTAATCACTAAGCCACATCCCAAGTCCTTTTGTATATTTTATTTAGAGACAGGATCTCCCTGAGTTGCTGAGGGCTTTGCTAAGTTGCTGAGGCTGGCCTTTGAACCAGCTGTCCTCCTGCCTCAACCTCCCAAGCTGCTCCCCAAGTAATTCTTATGCCAAAACAATAAGAAAAGAATTGCTCCTTTATGACAGGTAGGAAAACTGAAGGGGTAATACAGCATGCTCAGGTCACATAGCCATTTCACCACTGTCCTGAGATTTAGGGAAATAAAGATAAATTAGGCATGGCCTCCATCCCTCGTGAATTCACAAGCTAGTGAAATACAGACACTCATAACTCTACTGATTGTCAAAATGGTATGTAAACAAAGTGCTGCAGGAGCACAAAGATGGGAGCACTTTATTATTGATGGGCCCAATGCCCTCTTCTTCTCATAGGTGCTTACGGTTGAATGACCTGTGTGAACAGAACCACACAAAGACCCCATTGAAGCCTAGATGATACTGATGTGTCTTTGCGTTTAGTTTGCAGTGAGGGGTACTGAATGTGGACAGAAGCTTAGAATAAACACGTTCAGGGTTTTATCAAGATAGCACAGAAAACATTTGGATAATATTTCAGAAGATTAAATTCAAGTAATTTAAATCTCATAAGTGGATATTAAGACAAATCAGAATAAGTGTTTTTTTGTGCTTTTAAATGCTTTATTTTTATTCTGTGTACTATTTTTGGAGTATTTTAAAACTTTATTTCAAGTTTTGAAAATATGAACATATTTTTAATGTTCTTAACTTACTAGAAGGGTATAAGCAAATAAAGATTATGAAGTCTTTATATACTAACAAATTTGAAATACAGTGCCTTTAAGGGAGATTAGGAAGGAAAATTTATGATCTCATAGACATCTAACTCATGTCCTTCATAATCTCTTTAAGATAGTTTATTTGAATATATTCAGGGTCTCAAGGGAATTAAAAGATCACTTTTTTAAGCTACAGTTTTGGGATCAAATATAGAAAATATGAAAAAAATGTTTAAGTTTTAAGCATTATTATTTTATAAACATTTTTATTCAAAATTTTATTTACATTTTACTTTGTAGTTATGATTTTGGATGACAACATGCAAAAACTGAAGGCTCGATGTTTAGGAAATATTGTGGTAAAGTAAGCAAAATTTTCAATGTTATTATTTAAAAGGGCAAAAGTGGGTATGTTATATTAAGGAAAATAATGGAGTTGTTGAATTAATAGTACAAGTGAGGTTGTTGCAAAATGAATCTGTGTACTATTTGAGAATTATACCAACTCTACTATAATTTAAAGATGGAAGCCCCATAAAATACAACAAATTTAGATGTTTTTAAAAGATAAATCTTGTACTTTTAAAAATTAACCTTCTGATTATATAATTAATGTGTAGATTATAAAGGTAATTTATATACTGAAAGTACAAACAAGTAAATAAAATGTATGTACTCCAACCCCTCAGCAATTCACTGTTAATTTGGAATATATGGTCTGTGCTACAAAATGACATTGCAATCAATGTGGAACCCCACATATGGTAGTACTCCCATATGATGAGGCTGAAAAGTTCCTATTACCTAGTGGAATCATAGTGCAACCTATTACTCACCAGCTTGTGGCCACACTGATGTAAACAAACCTATTGAGCCACCTGTTTTAGGAAAGTGTAGCACATCAGATTACATATAGTATGTTATAGTTGATAATCAGTATGTAAACATGTTACTGGTTTACGATGTGATACATTTTATCATTATTTTAAAAGTGTACTCCTTCTACTTAAAAAATAAATGTTTACTGTAAAGCAGTATGACACTTTATGCTGGTGGTAGCCTCATAAATATTGTTTGTCCACTCTCTTGATGCAATCAAGACTGCGGCAACTAGTTGACTTATACCATCAAGGAGTGTGTAAAAAAGCACTCTATGATGCTCACACAGTGTCTAAATCACTCAGGACACATTTCTCAGTACATATCCCATCATTAGGTGACATGTGACTATATATTGCCATATACATTTTGACAAGTATTTTCCATAATTGAATTAATTTGATGTGTTTTTGTGGATTACTGTTTTCTCTTTAACCCTTCCTCAGAAAGATTTTTTTCTTTTGAGGGTGCCAGGAATGAATCCAGACTTTGCCCATGCTAGCCAAGTGCTCTAACTCTGAGCTACCTCCTCAGCACTTCAGAAGCATTGTTAATTTTTCCTCTGTCCTGTAAAACTCTTTATATTCACTCTATGAATTTTTATGATTATAAGTAATACTGTATTGAACACACTTTTGGTTTTGTCTTTTTTCCTTTTCTAATAATTTGCTATAGTATTTAGTCCATTTCTAAATGCATATTACTGGGTCAAATAGTAACATATTGTGAAATTCCCAACTTAACCACCCTTCCTCGTTAACATTTTTCATCATTGTTTATTTGATAGGTAAAAATGCTAATGTTTAAAGTGAAAATATTCAAAATTACTTTATAATCAATATGTTAAAATTGTTAACACTAGTAAAAGCTGATGTGGAAGTTAAGTTGGAAGCCACATATAATATGTGCATTTAAATAATTGGTACAGCTGTTTTCTTTAGTGCCTCTGATTATCATTATATATTTTTTTCATTTCTTTACTGATACTTCATAAGTTGTAGAATTTGCCAGAATGAGCTGCTATAAATATAAAATATTGTTCGTCAGGTCTTAAAAGAGATTTGTTTTCTCATTTATTTCTCTTAGAAGTCAAAAGAACTCTTATTAGTTGGCATTCTCAGACTGTCTCCCTTTAATAAAATATTTTAAGTACTATGGAAATTACAAGAAAAGCAGTAGTAAAAAATTATTTCTTCACATGGAGATATTTTACCTTTACAAAAAGTTAATAGAGCAGAGACACACCATGGCACAGTTTTTTCCCTCATACTTCTATGTTATCAGTAAACATGTAGATGCTATAATACTTTTTTTAAAGTTTCAATTTTAAGACAGTATATCCTAAAAGATGGAAAAATTAAATATTGAATATGCCATTTGTATTCATAGTTCCCTGAATCAACGTCCATACTCACATAAAATAGGTTGAAATATGACCTAGTAGGAATAAAATAGCAGGGGGAGGGGGAGGGCTTCCTAAAGAAAATAGTATGAACACAATTGTGGGTACATGTTTAAAAGCACATGGTTTTTGAGAGCTCTTAAAAGCACTGCAACACATACATTTTTATATAACCTAACTATAAGTGAGTCATCTATTTCATAAAGCAACTCTTTTAAGATCCCAAGGGTGGCATTTGTTGCCAGCACAGTTTTAAACCCCTCATGGGTTCTGTCACTATAATTATGGGTCACTTAGCCCTGCATCCGTTCAGCAATAATAAAAATACAGCCATATCCCACATCAACTATGACTTTTCCTTATGGCCTTTAGTGTTAATCCAAGTCCTTGAAAGTAACTCAGATCTTGCCTGAAAGCATCCCATTGTTTAGATTGTCACTAGTTTAGAATGACTTTCTTGGCTCTGTATTCCTAAGCAGGGAATTGTATTTTATAGATCTGGGATTAGGAGATTTCATTATAAATTGTGAGGATGCAGTATGTCAAGATGTGCATTGAAATTCCTCCTGTTGGTTAATAGTGAAACTGAGTATTTGAAAAGATTACATATAGGATTGTTTTAGAAAAGTAAGGGGGAAATAATCAGAAAACAAACGAACGAAAACAAGATTACCACAAGGTCTTTTTCTCCCTACCCTACCCTCAATAGAACAACTTTGTTTTTCAGGAACTCAATTTTATCCATGAGAGAAAGTACACCCTTTGGAAAACTCTCTGCCAATAACTATTCCACTCTAAATCATCAACATGAAAACCTCCCATGCATCCCAATGACTGTTTCCAGTATGTGTAGAATGTTTCCATATTTACATCAAAAAAACTTGCTCACATAGGTCCCTGTTTAGACACCATGCTGTATAGGGAAGGAAAAAAAAAAAAAAAAACAGGAGGAAAACCCAAAAACCTCTTAATCAGCTTAGCTTTTTCCACCTTCTTTGTTGTGGCATTCTGGAAATCATTTCTTTTCTCTTCTGTGGGCCCTTTACAAGAAAGTAAATATTTTAGTGGTTCTTAAACTACTGTAAGCTCTGGGATATAATAAACAGGATCCTGCAGTTTTAGTGTCTTAGCAGATTACTTGCATTCATAGAATTTACCTTTGTAGCAGGAGAGAAAACTTCATGTCCACATAGATGTTAGAAAATTCTTTTGATTTTGAAGCATACTCCAAGCAGTTAATTTAGTGAGAAAGTTATGGTATCTGAGTTGCTATGAATACAAAATGCTCATGAATTTTAGAAGGTGCTCCTGTAATTGCATCCAGAGCTCTGAAGTGCAGAAATAAAACTATGAGTCAGTAATTTCCAGGCAACAGAGAGCAGAGCATGAAAGAAAATTTTAACTGCAATTGCCTGCCTTGGTACCACGGCGCTCTCTGTTATTAAAGTCATAGGTCTCTGGCTCTTCCTCTCTGATGGGCATATGTGTTTCTGACCAGATTCGTCATTGCTGTTGGAAATGTGACTTGTTCACTCCCTGCTGTGTTCTGCTGACCTGTGCTCCACAGGCAGTGGTGAGGTGTGAGGGAGCTGTATGGAATTGTCCAAGTGGCTTTTACTTAACTGCCTGCCAATTTCTCATTCTCCAGATATTGAACTCTTGGCTTTTAATGATGCATTTTTTTTTTTTTTTCGCATCTCTATGGCTTCACAGCAGTGATTCAGTCACCATACTGCCATCTTGGGAAAGAGCCAGGACATCTTTCTTTTTATCCAGTATTCTTTGAGTAAAACCAACAATGTCACATAATAATAATCCTTCTTCTTTCTGAATCTCATGTACAGATCTTAGTTACTATGATCCCTGGTTAGCCTCATAATGACACTCTAAGGCAGTCAAAGGGACAGATATTATCCTCATTTCAGACATGAGAAATGAAGCATTGTTAGTAGTTACACAGCTAGAATTCACATTATCACACAGTCTTTTGTCTGTCTGGAGAGAATGAAATGATGGCCTAGGCAGTATCTTCTGGGGAGATAAAAAGTAACTTCACATGAAAATCTCAAGTAAAGCCTAAGAACACTGTAGGAAGTACCAGGAGTGCCAAGTTAGTTTTGATATTCAGATTTCTCTGGGGAACTGAAGTTTTGTTTTCAATTTATTTCTGAATCCATAAGAATTCCTGTTAGAGTAGTGAATACAGGTCATCTTTATCTTGAACAGGAGGCATCTGGGAGCTTTTCATTTCAGAGTGCTCAGGATGTGTTACCTTCTAGAATGATGGACATTCTCCTCCTGCTCTTATGATTGAAGGATTTCCTAGCACTCTGATGCCTCCCTCCCACATGGGTGTCACTGCTGCCTCATTTATTCCTCTTGCCCCTTCAGAATGGTCTCTTTGGAAATGACATTTCTCCACAAGGAGCTTCTGACTGACCCTTGGAGGAGTTATAATAAATATCCATTTTCACTTTACTTGGAAGAGTTGTATAAAATTTTGCAGGATGGTAGCGTTTGATTTCCAATTTGAAGGATGAGTATGAGCATTAACCAGCCAAATTTCCTTTTTTCTCCCCCTATCTTTTCCTTCCTTCTTCCAGTGCAATGCATTTTTCTGTCTAACCTCAGGAAAAAAAAAAAAAAAAAAAGCATTCTTGTTTTCTACAGTCTCAGAAAAAGATCCCCAATGCACCATTATTCCAGGAGGACGAATTGCACTTAATGTTGGGTAATCCTTCAGATAGCAATGGAGAGAAAAGTGTTTGTTCAGAATATTGCAAAAAACTGAATTCCTGCTCTGTCTTATATACACATAACTTCTGTCTGGATCTTTTTTTTTCACTCCTTTTTTTTCTTTATTGGTTCTTTTTATTTGTATATGACTATAGGATTCATTTTGACATAAATATAAAAGCCTGGAATATTTTTTCACATGTTAACTCATTTAATATGTATATATCACAAACTCTTCCAATTCTGACACTTTTATTCTTTTCTGTTTTTCTTTCTCTTATATGCTTCTTCCCAGATTTCCCTCCTTAGACACCCTTTTTGATATTCAGATAAGAGCATCTGAATTTTTAAAGATACTTGTTAGTGAGGAACCGAGAGCATTCCCCCATTTTGCCTTACCAATTACCAATTGCAATCTCCTATCTTATTTTATCGTACTTTCCAGTCTGATCTTCAGTTGGATTTGTGTATAACAAAGCAGTTCTCTGGGGGTATTTCAGAAATAACTTGAGATAGGCACACATGCCATTTCCAACAGTTCCACATTTTGGGTAGGGTTAAAAACTTATTTCAAGAGCCTCTGGTAGTGCAAGGTTTAATCACCTACTATAAAACATGCCTGAAAACACCTTGAGCATTTACATTTTTACATTATTGTTGACTTAAGGGCGTGAATTTCATTTACATCAATCTTCCTTCCCATTTGCCTTTCAAAACTACTAAATTTCATGTAGTTTACTCTGTGTGTGAATTTCTGTGTATCAGAGACCAGAGTTTAAATATTTGTATTATTAATGCTTACTACATGAACTGATGAATACAAGCCCCAAATAAACACTGAAAGAATGAAGAAAATGAATGCATGAGTTAGTTCACAAAGGAAGGAGTGAATGAATAAAACAATGGGATAATCCCTTTATTGTTTTCTCTTCTCATTCTCCCCCATCTTCCCTGTCCTACATCAGCCTGTCTCTGAATTAAACCAATGACTTATAGTCACCCACAAACTTTTAAAAAGTATCTAACTTACTTCCTCTAGGTACTCCAGCTTTTCCTATTCCACTTGCCTGAAATAGCAATCATAAGAATATTCAAAATAATCGCCAAGTTTCATTCCTTCTGTTGAACCCATTTTCAAAGAAAATTTGCACTTTGATTGACCTTATTCAGCCCTTGGTCATTATTAATACTCTACTCTGGTGGTTCCTATGATGTAAGTTCTCCTCATTCCCATACATTTCTGATTTTCTTTTTGTTCAGTGATCATTTTTCTTTAATCCTTTTTTGGACACTGTGTTTGTCTTTGGAATTCTCCTTTCTCTTCCATAAACTTTATCTGGATTGTCCCACTGATCTCTAAGCTCTGTGATTATCCAGCTACATATGAGGATTGTATCTTTCTACCTTCCAGGCTCACTGCCCTCTGACTTTCAGACATGAATTTATCAACCTTTTATTTGATGGCTATAGGTTCTTAAAATTCAACATCTAAACCAAATTATCTATCTCCTCTTCACTTCTCCAAATTCTAATATGCAACCTCTCCTGAAATGTCTCTTTTGCTATGTTTGTGCTCCTTGTGTTTGTATCACTGTTGACCTAGACTGGAAACTTAAGAGTCAACTTTAATTCATCTCTCTCCTCCATCCCTCACATTTAGTTTTTATTGTTTTACTGTGTCTTCCAGTTGTCCAATTCATCACACTGGCTTCAGCATTCTTCCTGAAACAAAAATCAGATTACACAAATACCTTCTTTTAAAAAATATTGATAATTCAGTATTATCACATGCCTTTTGTCTAGTCAGTGATTTCCAAAAAATGAGAGAGAAAGAGAGAGAGAGAGAGAGAGAGAGAGAGAGAGAGAGAGAGAGAGAGACTCTATTGTGAGGAAGTACTATGTGGTCCTTAAACTGAAATCTTTGATTCACAGTAGATGAAATGACTGAAATGTTTGTTCAGTAATATGCCTATATATTAGCAATCCCACCACTCTGTTATCCTCATTCAAGTATGAATGTCAGTTACAATTTATTATTTTACTTACTTTTATTTATTATTTTTGTTACTTTTTATTTTCTTTGTGCTATGAATAGTAAGATATATTTAATACCCATACCCATGCATCTGTCCAAAAATGACACAACAAAAGACAGAAAGGATGATACATTATGATATATTTCCTAAGAGCAACTAAAATTATATCTTATTAATGTGCATCTCCATCAGATTTATTTTGCATCTGTTTCATTCATTACTGTTATCCCTTTTGTTTTGCCATATCTTTTTAGAGTTCTCTTCATTTTTTTACCTTTAGCTTTCTGACAATGCCATTAAATTGACTTTATAGTGATCATCATATTAATGTTTAGTTTAGGTGCTTAATAATCAGTGATTTTCACTCTTCTTTTGCAGAATATTAACAAATTGATTAAAACAAACTAATAATTTGTACATGTTTATACATGGGTATTTAGGATTAGCACAGTAAAGTCAGTTAAAAGAACTTGGGGGGATTATCAATTTCAGCCTGCTGCCTTCAAATAGATTTAACAATGAATAGTAATGGTAACAAGCAGTAACAACAATGCACCAACATTTCTGTAGTTTTTAAAAATTAGATTATAAGATGCTGTCGCATGCAATTTATGTAATAATATGAGGTCCAGAAATGCTAATGTAGCATTTTTCCTCCTTATTTAAAAAAGGGTGGTGGTGGTAAAGAAAAGCACATAGTAAAGAAAAGTCCTCAAGATCACTACTAACAAGCTGACCATGGTAGAAATGGGCAATATTAGCTGGATTGCCCTGAAGGGCATTGGCAGCTGCTCCCACCTGGAGCTGCATTTTCTACCTGAGAGTGGTGAGATAAAATTCAGCATCCCAGAGGTATAAGACTGGGGTGGCCGTATGACTGCCTTACTTCTCCTCTTGTTCTGTCAGAACTGAAAATGCTGCTTGTGGGAAAGGTATTTGATATTTCCTAAAGTGAGCACCAATCATCTTGACTTTTTCAGTTTTCTCAGCATCAGAAGGATAAAGTCACCACTTGGCATTTTTTTATTGTATGAATATGGGAGCATTTTTGAAAATCAAGTTTTATAGTACCCAAATTTTCCATTGTCATCCAGAAAACAATTTGAATGATTGTCTTTGTTAGAAGAAATTTCCTACATGGAACCAAGATGAACATTTATTCATTTATTTATGTGCACATAGATAGATGATAGATAAATTATAGATAGATACAATTAAGCCATGAACATAACACTTATTTGATACTATAGAGGAAGAAAGGAAGAATTCCAGGAAATTCACTGGCAAGAAAAGATATGTAGTGCCTTCTATTCAATACGCTCAAGATTCCCATGTGTTCGTAGAAATGAGAAAGTACCTACAGCTAGATGGTCATGAAAAGAAAGAATAGAAGAGTGAGCAGGAGAGGAAATTCCCAGGAAAGGGAGGCACACTGACTCTGAAGATAAGATTGTATACTGGATGTTAACCTGGAACATTCCATTACATGGACAGGCAAAGGTGACAGTTGCTATCCTGGTAACTTTTTAAAAAATGAATTTATTTTCCTTTGATGGAAGTATTAAAGAGTAATTTAGTGATGCATTTTGGCTCACTTTGCAAATGTTATGCTTATTTTTGAAATAGTGCTTATTGCTAATAAGTTTGAATGCCAAATGTGTGAGCCTTTTATGTCTTTCCAAATAACAATCATTCTTCAATAGTAGTACTGTGACATAGCCAACTACTTAGGCTTCGACTAGACACAACCTGTCCAGCAGGTTTAGGGGTTATATTTTAATATGGGATTTGAATTGTAATTATTCATCATTCTGGAAAAATGATAGTTCTAATCAATCTGCTCTCATGACTTCCATCATAATTTTGAATGCTCTGTTTTTATATAAGGTTGCCATTACCACCTGGGGCTTTTTCAGGACTCTGGAAGAATCAGGAAGCATTCAAGCATTTATACTTTGAAAAATTTCCTGTAAGAACTTTTAAGATACTTTTTTTATCTTCTTATGTATTTCTCTTTAATTTTCCTCATTAAATTGATCAATATGCTTCTAGAATCTCAGATGTGACTTCTAAAGGTTACCTGGACCAGTTCCTAGCTTTTAGAGATAAAAATACGAAAATTGCAATTATCTAATTAAGTCAATTTTACATGTATTGTTAGTCTTTGGGTGTAGAAATTTCTGTTTCTCTGAGCTGCTTTTCCTGAGCTCTCATTATCAGCAATTTCTTTTTCTTAAATCGATTTTTTCTATTTTGTTTTCTATATTATTTCCTCCACTGGATTCCTCTGTACAGACTGAGAGCAATTAATCAGAATTATACAATGCCATCATGTTACCTCCTGTACACCTGGCCATATGAATAAAATTCATTTTGATTAACACAGAAGTCATATTTTTTCATCCCTTCATCTATTTTAGATATTATTTCCTGAATGTCCTCTAGGTTCTTTATTTTAAAATTCCATGTTAAAAATATAGATACAGGCTACAGACAGTATTCCCAAAGTCCATTCCTCACCCCAGTGGCATGGATAACAAAGATATTCCTGTATTCTGTTTTGTCATTTGCCCATCACTGTGCCAAGGTGAAGTTCATTGTGTTCATAACAGCACTTCATTGATCACACAGGTCAGGGTCCCGCCCATGATCTCTTTGTTGTCCTTTTACTTCTCCTTCTTGCCCTGAGAGTGATACTTTGTCCTCATTATGCACTGGATTAAAAGGAATGAATAATTGGAATTTAATTTTTTTTAAAAAGTGACTCCAAGTATTTAGTATTCTATCTTTATTATTTGTATGCGAAAGACAGATAACCTAATCAACTAGACAAATGACAAGAATTAAAATAGCTTTCTTTAAAAAGAGATCTCAGGGTAGAATGACCTCAATAGCCAAGATTGAACATTCCCCTGATAGACTGTGGCAGAGAAGATTTGTCAGTACACTTGACTCCAGCCAGCCCAATCTATCTACCTGATGGGCCACAGTTAAAAGCATCAGGGTTCTGATATGATTAATTACAACCTGACAGTGGCAAACAATATGCACATGTGGTTTTAACATGATCGCCTATAATACCAAAGTCTCCCTCAAACACCAATATATGATTAACTAGTGTGAAGTGACTTGTTACCTGACCTCACACCTCTCATCTGAGGGTTCAAAACAGAATGGAAGTGCTCAGCAACTCACCCAGAGTTCACAGAAGTTAGAAGTTGTGGAGCTAGGATTTAACCAGAATAATCTGGCTTCAGAGTTAGTGCTCTTAACTACTACTATAGGCTGCTTCTCTGGTGATGATAGCAGTCATATTTGCCATAATAGCTACGATTCATGATGTGCCAAAGTCTATCTTCTACTTCATCTGCACTGTTTTCATATAGGCTTCACAGAAGTCTCATAAAGTGGAGTTCATTAGCTTATTTACCATAAGAGCATACCGAATCTCCGAAGGGTTAAGAAACACGAAAATGTTTTTTACGTAGGTATCAAAAAAACTCAGAAGCCTTAAAGAAAGTAATATTTCTTCTTTCTATTTCTTATTCTTCTTGATACTTCGTTCTATCATGATTTCTGCACCAGCAAAGATGTGCTACTCTGAGATGATTAAATTTTTTATTTCATTTTCACTATTAAATTTCACTGAGGCTCGAGTCCAATCCTAATACATGTTAATAAACCAGTGATCTATTTTGTAATTATTCATACAGAGCTTTAAAGCTTTTCAAAATTAATACAATTAGAGGAGAACTTTATCAAGGAATTACTCTGCAATACCAAAGTATATTGGAAATATTGAGCTATTACTTCTCCATTAAAAAAAGTAATTGGGTTCATAAACTTTACAACTCTAAGTTCAAACATTTAACTTGAACATATATAAGAACACTTTAATTTACTTCTGGCTGTTAGAGGAGCAAAGAGATTCTAGTAAGGTTTCAAAATCAAAAGTAATTTAATTTTGTAGTCCAGTTATGAAAAAGTCAGATACATACAGTAAATCCGTTTCTTTCACATTTTATATTTCATGAAGTTTAAAAATGATTCCTTTACCCAACATGGCATGCTAATGAAACTTGTTCATTCTTGTTTTCAGGGCTACTACGACACCATGGATGCTGGCTACATGGATGAGGAAGGCTATTTGTATGTTATGTCTCGAGTTGATGATGTCATAAATGTTGCAGGTCACAGAATTTCTGCAGGTGCCATTGAAGAGGTATTAATAAATATTGTTATTTTATTCCAAGTAGCATTTAGAAACAGGATTGAACTGAAGAAATATTGAGTTTAAGTTATTTCACCTGGAGAATTACCATGCCCTTGGTTTGCAGTAGAGGCTAGGTCACTACCTTTATGGTTTGGATATGAGGTGTCGCCCCAAAATCTCATGCGTTTGTTCATGCAGGACTGCTCAGAGGTGAAATGGTTAGATTATGAGGGTCATAATCCTATTAGTGGATTAATCCATTCAAGGAATTAATAATTTATTTAGACTCATGGGTAGTAACTATAGGCAGAAATCCACCTAAGGTTCTTTACAGTTTGTAAAGGTTCTGTAGGCAGGTGGAATGTGGCTGGAGGAAGTAGGTCACTGGAGGCGTCCTTTTGGGGATTACATACCTTGTCTCTGGCTCCCTGATCTTTCTCTTCCTTCTGGCTGCTGTGAGCTGAGCTTTCTTTTACCATGCCCTCTGCTATGATATTCTGCCTCCACCTCTGGCCCAAAACAGTGGAATTGTCTGACCATGGACTAAACTGAAACCGTGAGCTTCAAATAAACTTTTCCTCCTCTAAGTTGTTCTTGTCAGGTATTTTGGTCATAGCAACAAAAAGCTAACACTCTCTTACCTCATTTCTTCCTCTGTAGAATTTTACATTCTCCATACTATCCCATCCCTGCCTGGGTGAGGCATTTCAAGCACTTCCATGTATTCTTTATGGGAGAGCTATATACATTTGTTTCTTGCTATTTGCTACTTGATTGCCTCTTGCTTCTTAATTATTCCTGATTGATAATCATGTTTAAGTGATGTGGGATTTAAACTTTCTATTTCCTTTTAAATTCCAAGAATTTTCTACCAATGTAAGATACTTTAAGTTCATAGAAGATTTTTTCTTTTTTAATGTTTTAAATTCACTAGAGCCAAATCCACTTAATTGTATGAATGAAGTTGTTATATTTGTAAAGGTTCTGTACAGTTTTCATATTTGTGTAGATTCTTGGAACCATCCCCACAGACAGGATATAGAACAAATATTCTCTTATAGTCACCTTTGCATTCTTACCCTGATAACTCCTGGCAACCCTGATTTTTCTCGATTCCTGTGTTATGCCTTATCTGAAATGTCATATAATTGGAATAACTTTTTGAGACATGAAAATGTATTTGAGATCCTTTCACTTTGGTGTGATCAATAGTTTGTCCTTTGTATTGTTGTGTACCTTCATTATGTAGCTGTCCTAATGAGTATATGCATCCATTCACCCATGAAGGACTTAGGAGTTGTTCCTGATTATGGGTAATTATAAACAGTGGTTTTACATTTTCAAGTACAGGTTTTATGTAAATATTATTCCACTAGGCTAAATATCTCTGGTGAGTTTTCTAGATTGTATGATGAGTGTATGCTTAAGTTTCTAAGAAACTGCTCCACTGTTTTTCACAGTGGCTGTGCTATTTACATACCCACCAGCAGCGTCTGAGTGTCCTAATGTCTTCCAACCTTTGAAGGATTTGATAGTGTCAGTTTATTTAAATCATTAAAATAAGTATGAATTGATATTCATAATTGTCAATTTGCATTTACATGATAGGTACATCTTTTCACATATTTATTTGCTATCTATCTCTCTATATATTCTTTAATGAAATATCTGATGACTTATGCCTGCTTTTTAAATATTTGGGTTGTATGCTTTTTTATTATTCAGTTTTAAGGGTTCATTACATATATTATGCTCGCTAGTCCTTTTTCTGATAGGTAATTTGCAAATATTTTCTACCACTTCGTGGCTGGTGTTTTATTCTACTAAATATTGCCTTAATGAAGTCTAATTGTCCAGTCTTTTTCTCTTATGGATATTATTTTGGTATTATATCTAAGAATTCTTTCCTAAACCAGGGTCATAAAGATTTTTCTTTTGGTTTCATGTAAGAGTTTTGTAGTTTCTATTTTTTGAAATTTTTTTATTTGTACTAATTAATTATACATGACCATAGAATGCATTTTGATACATCATACATAAATGGAGTATAACTTCTCATTCTTCCGATTGTACATGTTGTAGAATCACACTGGTCATATAATCATATATGTACATAGGGTAATAATGTCTGATTCATTCTTCTATCTTACCTATCCCCATACCCCCTCCCCTCCCTTCTTCCCCTCTGCCTAATCCAGAGTACTTCTATTTTTCCCTAGCACCCTCCTCATTATTGTGAATTAGCATTTGCATATCAGAGAAAACATTCAACCTTTGTTTTGTTTGGATTGGCTTATTTCCCTTAGCATGATATTCTTCAGCTCCATCCATTTACCTGCAAATGCCATAATTTCATTCTTCTTTAAGGTTGAGTAATATTTCATTGTGTGTATATACCACATTTTTTTTATCCGTTCATCTGTTGAAGGCTATCTAGGTTGGTTCCATAGTTTGACTATTGTGAATTGGGCTTCTATAAACACTGATGTGGCTGTGTCACTGTAGTATGCTGATTTTAAGTCCTTTGAGTATAAACCAAGGAGTGGGATAACTAGGTCAAATGGTGGTCCCATTCCAAGTTTTCTGAGCAATCTCCAACTGCTTTCCATAATGATTGCACCAATTTTCAGTCCCACCAGCAGTTTATGAGTGTACCTTTTTCCTCACATCCTCGCCAAGATTTATTGTTGCTTGTACTCTTGATAATTCCCATTCTGTCTGAAGTAAAATGAAATCTCAGAGTAGTTTTGATTTGCATTTCTCTAATTACTAGAGATGCTGAACATTCTTTATATATTTGTTGATTGATTGTATTTTCTTCTATGAAGTGTCTGTTCTGTTCCTTAGCCCATTTATTGATTGGGTTATTTGTTTTTCGTGTTGAGTTTTGTGAGTTCTGTATATATCGTGGAGATGAATGCTTTATTCTGAAGTGCGCATGGTTAAGATTTTTTCCCATTCTGTAGGCTTGCTCTTCACATCATTGATTGTTTCCTTTGCTGAGAAGCTTTTTATTTTGAATCCATCCATTTATTGATTCTTGGTTTTACTTCTTGTGTTTTAGGAGTTTTGTTAAGAAAGTCAGATCCTAAGCTGACATGGTGAAGATTTGGGCCTCCTTTTTCTCTATTAGGTGCAGGGCCTACGTTCTACTGCCTAAATCTTTTATCCACTTTGAGTTGAGTTTTGTGCAGGGTGAGAAATAGGGGTTTAATTTCATTTTGTTACATATTGATTTCCAGTTTTCCCAGTACCATTTGTTGAAGAGGCTGTCTTTTCCCCAATGAATATTTTTGGCTCGGCTGTCCAGTATGAGACAACTGTTTTATATGGGTTTGTTTCTGTGTCTTCTGTTTTGTACCATTGGTCTACATGTCTGCTTTGGTGCCAATACGATGACATTTTTGTTACTATGGCTCTGTAGTATGTTTTGAGTTCTGGTATTGTGATGCTTCCTCCTTCACTCTTCTTGCTAAGGATTGCCTTGGCTATTCTGTCTCTTATTTTTCCAAATGAATTTCATGATTGCTTTTTCTAGTTCTATGAAGAATGTCATTAGGATTTTAACACAAATTGTATTAAATATGTGTAACACTTTTAGTAGTATGGCCTTTTGAGAATATTAATTCTGCCTATCCAACAGCATGAGAGATCTTTCCATCTTCTAAAATCTTCAATTTCTTTCTTTAGTGTGCTACAGTTTTCATTGTAGAGGTCTTTTACCTATTTTGTTAGATTGAGTCCCAAATATTTTATTTTCTTTTTTGTGAGATTATTGTGAATGGGGTAGTTTTCCTAATTTCTCACCATTCTTGTATAGGAACACATTTGACTTTTGGGTATTGATTTTATATCCTGCTACTTTGCTGAATTCATTTATTAGTTCTACAAGTTTTCTGGTGGAATTTATTGGATCTTCTAACTATAGAATTATGTTGTTGGCAAATAGTGATAGTTTGAGTTCTATTTCTATTCATATCCCTTTAATTTCCTTTGTCTGTCTAATTGCTCTGGCTAGAGTTTCAAGGAATATATTGATTAGAAGTAGTTATAGAGGGTGTCCTTGTTTTGTTCCAGTTTTTAGAAGGAATGTTTTCCATTTTTCTCCATTTATAATGATCTTGGCCTTGGGCTTAGCATAGATAGCTTTTACAATTTTGAGGCAAGTTCCTACTATCTCTAGTGTTTCTAGTGTTTTGAACATGAAGGGGTGCTGTATTTTGTCAAATGCTTTTTCTGCACCTATTTAGATAATTATATGTTTCTTGTCTTTAAGTCTATTGATGTGATGAATTATATTGATTTCCATACGTTGAAGCAACATTGCCTCCCTGGGATGAACCCCACTTGATCGTGATGCACTGTCTTTTAAATATGTTTTTATATGCAATTTGCCAGAATTTTATTGAGAATTTTTGCATCTGTGTTCATCAGGGATATTGATCTGAAGTTTTCATTCCTTGATGTGTCTTTGTCTGTTATCAGGGTGATATTAGCCTCATTGAATGGGTTTGGAAGGGTTCCCTCCTTTTATCTTTCACAGAATAATTTGAAGAGTATTGGTGTTAATTCTTCTTTGAAGGTCTTGTAGAACTCAGCTGAGAATCCATCTGGTTCCCAACTTTTCTTGATTGGTAGGCTTTTAATAGTATCATCTGTTTCATTTACTGAATTGATCTATTTAAATTTTGTATGTCCTCCTAATTCAGTTTCGGTAGGTCATATGTCTCCAGAAAATTGTGGATGTTTTTGAGATTTTCTATTTTATTGAAGTATAAATTCTCAAAATAATTATCTTCTGTATTTCAGTATTGTCCATCATATTTCCTTTTTCATCACAAATTTTAGTAATTTTAATTCTCTCTCTCTCTTTGTTATAGTGGCTAAGGGTTTATCAATTTTATTTACTTTTCCAAAGAACCAATTTTTTGTTTTGTCAATGTTTGAATTGTTTCTTTTGTTTCAATTTCATTGATTTCAGCTCTGGTTTTAATTATCTCCTGTCTTCTATTGCTTTTGGTGTTGATTTGCTCTTCTTTTTCTAGCGCTTTGAGATATAAGTCATTTATTCATTGACTTTCTATACTATTAATGAATGAGCTCAGTGCAATGAATTTCTCTATGCTTTCATAGTGTCCCAGAGATTTTGAAGTGTTATATCAGTATTCTCCTTTACCTCTAAGTATTTTTCTATTTCATCCCTGATTTATTCTGCTATCCATTAATCATTTACTAGCTTATTATTTAGTCTCTAGCTGTTGGAGTAACATCTATTTTTATTTTATCATTGATTTCTAATTTCATTCCATTATGCAGTATAGTACTTTTTTTTGTATTTGCTATGAGTTGCTTTGTGGCATAAGATATGGCCTATTTTAGAGAGAAATCCACAGGCTGTTGAGAAGAAAGTGAAATCACTCATTAATGCATGAATATTCTATATATCTCTGTTAGGTCCAAATTATTGATTGTATTATTTAGTTCTATAGTTTCTTTGTTTTGTTAATGTTTAGAAGATCTATCCTGTAATGAGAGAGGTGTGTTAAAGTTACCCAGTATTATTGTGTTGTGATCTATTTGATTCTTGAAATTGAAAAGCGTTTGTTTGATGTATGTAGATGATCCATTGTTTGGAACATAAATATTTTTGATTGTTATGTGTTGTTGATGTACAGTTCCCTTAAGTAGTATGAAATATCCTTCTTTCCCTTCTGACTAAGTTTGACTGAAGTCCACTTTATTTGATATGAGGATGGAACCCCCCTGGTTGTTTACACAGTCCGTGTGAGTTATATGTTTTCTTCCCATCCTTTCACCTTCAGTATGTGGATATCTTTTCCTAGGAGGTGAGTCTCTTGGAGAAACCATATTGTTGGGTCTTGCTTTTTAATCCAATCTCCTAGTCTATATCTTTTGATTGATGACTTTAGGAAATTAACACTCAGAGTTATTATTGAGATATGATTTATATTCCTTTTCATTTTGCTTTGTTTCTGATTTTAAATTTGATTTAGTTTCTCCTTTGATAGTCTTTTCCTTTAGTGTAGTTCTTCCCTTTGCTGTTTTTCACTTTTTAAAAAATTTCCTTCTCTTGGAATATATTCCTGAAAATGTTCTGTAGTGCAATCTTTCTAGTGAATTCTTTTAACTCTTGTTTATCATGGAAGGTTTTTATTTCATATTCAAATCTGAAACTTCATTTTGCTGGATATAAAATTCTTGTTTGGCATCCATTTTCTTTCAAAGCTTGGTATATGTTGTTCTAGGACTTCCTAGCTTTGAGAGACTAGGTTGAGAAATCAGCTGAGATCCAAATTGGTTTACCCCTATATGTAATCTGATACTTTTCTCTTGCGGCCTTTAAATTCTATCCTTACTCTTTATTCTAGGCATTTTCATTATAATGTGCCTTGGTGTGGATCTGTTGTAATTTTGTAAATTTGGTGTCCTATAAGCCTCTTGTATTTGATTTTCCATTTTGTTCTTCAGGTTTGGGGAATTTTCTGATATCATTTCATTGAAAAGATTGTGCCTTCCTCTATCCAAATAAATCTTAAATTTGGTATTTTCATGTTATCCCATAATTCTTGGAAGTTCTGTTCATGGTTTCTTACCATCTTCCCTGTGTGGTCAACTTTATTTTCAATTGTATATTTTGTCTTCATTGTCTGAGGTTCTGTCTTCCAAGTGGTCTAGTCTGTTGGTGATACTTTCCATTGTATTTTTAATTTGGCTTATTGATTTCTTCATTTTGAGAATTTCTTCTTGAACTCTTTTTATAATCTCTATCTCTTTATGAAGTGATCTTTTACCTCCTGAAGTTTATCTGATTTCACTCTTTACAGTATCCTTTATGTCCCAGGTCAGTTTAACTACATACATTCTGAACTCCTTCTCTGACATCTCTTCTACTATGTTGTCAATGGACTCTGTCATTGGAGCATCTTGGTTTGTTTGGGGCATTTTGTTCCCTAGTTTTTTTCATGTTGTTTATGTGTCATTCCTTCTAGCAGTGTGGATCCCAGACATTACAGTTTCTACCCAGAAGTCCTATAGTGTCCCTGAAAGTTTCCAGTACCTTGTGTTTAAGAGGGTTATCAGTATTAACAGCACTTAATGCAAACAATATACAGCCTTAAACCAAATGCTCCTATTAAGATGTCAGGCACTTCTCTCCCAGGCATTCCTGAGGGCTAAGTGCTGGGACCTGTACACCTGTCACCGAGAGTTGCTCTGCATAGGGCAGATCAGGATCAGGTGCTGAGAACTGTGGGTTCCCCCATGTAGCTGAGTGCTAGGCCAGATTGGCAGGTAGTGAGGGGCTGGGAGACTGAGGACTGGGAAGCCAGAGGACCCTGTTGGGTACCAGACTGATGCTGGACCTGGTGGAACCAGGAGGTCAATGGATGCTGGACTAGTGCTGGGGGCTGGGCTCGTGCTGGGGTCCAGCAAATGCTGGCTCAAGTGGACCCCAGGAACCTGACAGGTGCCAGACCAACTGGTTAGGTGAACCAAGACCAAGTTGCCCTCACACCCTTTTCCTACCTTCTGATGGGCTGTATCCCACCCCAGTTGTGCACTTAAGGACTTGTATAGAGCTGGGGAGAACCCCACTCTCTCCACCTCTGCAGAAATGTGGTGGCTGCCAGCATACCCAGAAGGAAGACCTCAGGTGTAACCAAACCAGTAGGCACCTTGATAATGTACCTCTAGGCCCTGGTTGGTGTCCCCAGATGGAGGTGGTAGTGTCCTGATATGTCAGCAGTGTAGGCAAACCTGCAGGCACCTTGACACTGGGCCTCCAGGCCCTGGTCAGTGTCCCAATATGGAGGCAGCTACATCTGGAGATGGGGCAGCAGCAATGGGTGACATGGATGCCAAGTTTTAGTTTTTAATTTTACATTTAGTTTGTTTTGCATTTTATATAATTTTAAATTTACTTTTGAGTTAATTTTTAAATTGTGAGGTGAAGGTTGAGAATTATTTTTTAAACAGTGGATGTTAGTTTTTCCAGTATCATTTATAGAAAAGATTGCCTTGTCTATATTGATTGCCTTTTGTATTGTCAAAAATCGGCTGATAATATTTGAGTGAATGATCTGTCATTAACCCACACATTTATCCTTTTACTGATACTATACTGTCCTGATTTTGTAGCTCTGTGATTGAACAGCATGAGGCCTATAATTGACTCTTCTTTTTCAATATCATTTTGGCCGTTCTCATTCCTTTAGTTTCATGTACATATTTTAGATTGAGTTTTTCTATAGCTACAATGAATTCATGCATGAATTTTCATTAAGACTGTAAATCTATAGACTGATTTGGGAAATATTTCTATCTAAACTACATTAAGTCTTCCAGTTCTTGAAACTTCATATGCCTCTTCATGTATTTAGGTCTTTTTTGATGTTTAATTAACATTTCATACTTTTTGTAATACAGATTTTGAACATATTTTGTTATATTTATACCCAAGTATTTAATTTTTAGCTATTACAAATAGTATTCTTTAAAAAAAATTAGTTTCCAACTTTTCATTGTTAGTGAATAGAACTAGTAAGGACTTTTGTATACTAATATTCATTCTGTGATCATGGTAACCCTGCTTACTAATTCTAGACTTCTTGTTCTGTTTTTTTAGATTTCTTGGCATTTCTTGTGTAAATACTCATAATGTCTATGAATAGTCTTATTACTTCCTTTTTAATCTGTATACCTTTCATATATTTATTTTTCTTGCCTTTTTGAACTGGCTAAAACAACCAGTATGACCCTGAATAAGAGCGGCAAGAGCAAATACTCTCATCTTGTTCATGATCTTGGGGTAAAATTCAATGTTTAATGATTAAGAATAATGCTAACTGTAGGTATTTCTGTAGATGTTCTTTATCAAACTGAGAAACTTTTCTACTATTCCTAATTTGCTGACTCTTTTTAATCACAAATGATGAATTTTATCAAATCCTTTTTTTACCTGTTTTGACAGGATTATCTGTTGTTTTTTAAAGCCAGCATGTGAATTATATTAAATAATTTTCACTTTTGAACTAATGTTGCATTTCTGGGATAAACCTTACATGTTACAATGCATTTTTGTTTTTATATGTTGATTTTTTTTATCCAAGGTAATTTTTCCTGTTCTGAAATCTGCTTTGTGTGATAGTCTTATTGTCATTCTTTTTTGAATAATGATTGCATCATTTATCTTTTCCTGAATTTTCATTTTTAATCTGTCTGTATCATTATGCTTTATGTATGTTTCTTGTAGGCAGCATATACTTGATTACATATATTATCCAAATATAATATAATATAAACAATGTCTATATTTTAACTAGAGTATTTAGACAATTGTCTAAATGTTGACCAGCTTATCATTACATTTCCCTGTGCTTCTGCTTGTTCTTCTTCGTCTTCTTTTCTCTTTTTTTTAAATAACATTTCCCTTTTTCTCCCTTCTCTTTTGTTATTTTGGTTATTATTATTATTACTAGAAGTAATAGGAATAGTAGCTTTTTTAAATTTTGAGACAGGATCTCACAAAGTTGCTGAAGCTGGCTTTGAACTTGGGATCCTGTTGCCTCAGTCTCCTGAGCTGCTGGGATTACTGGCATGTGTCAACCATGCCTGGTGGTAGCTTATGTTTTTATGTTTTTGTTTCCATTCTGTCCAAGTGCTTGTTCATATTTATTGGGTTACTTTTAGTTGTTTAATGTTCATCATTGTTAATTTTATCCTGAATATGAAAGCAAGGTGTTCTGAATCAAAGATAGATGATTTTTATTTTTATCTTTTTTTCTTATTTTTTTCATGGTGCTGGGGGTTGAACTCAAAACCTCACGTATGCTAGGTCAGCACAAGTGTGTGTCTATACATGTACATATATAATTGCTATTATTATTTTGAATAATTTTTTATATATGTGATAGATTAAAAATAATAAAAACTAAAGTCTTAATTTCATTTTCATATATTCATTTCTGATGTTTTTCCTTTATTTTTTTCTTTTGTTCATCTATGTTTCTGATCCATGGTATTTTCCTAGTCTTTGAAGAACTTCTTCTAACTTTTCTGACAAGGCAAGTCTCTTGGGGGAAAAAATGGCCTCATTTTGTGTTTGCTTGAGAAAGTCCTTCATTTCTGAGGGAAAATTTCACAGGGCACAGATTTCTAGATTGATGCCTTTTTTTTTCTTGCCAACAATGTAAATATTTTATTACACTTTCTTCTTGTTTACATGACTGCTGAGAAGAAGGTGTATGATTCTTATGTTTGATCCTCTGTCGGTAGGTTTTTTTTCTTTTGCTTGTTTTGAATTTTTTCTTTATTTTTTGATTTTATGGAATTTAATATGATATACCTATATGTAGTTTTCTGATAGTTTCCCTGCTTTTTGTTTTTTGGGATTAAAGGATTTGTGGTTTTGTGTCTGACATTAATTTGGGGAATAATTCTCATTCTTGCTTCAAATATTACTGTAAATATTGCTTCTGTTCCTTTTTCCTCTTATCCCTCTGGTATTCCTACTATTTCTATGTAACATCTTTTATAATTGTCTCATAGTTTTTGGATATTCTGTTCTGTTCTTTTTTTTTTTCTTTTTCTCTTTTTAATCATTGCTTTCCTGTTTAGATTTCTACTGAGATATTGTCAAACTTAGAGATACTTTGCTTAGCCATGTCCATTCGACTAACAGACCCATCAAGGCAGCAAGGCGTTCTTCATTTCTGTTACAGTAAATTTTAATTTCAGCACTTCTTTTTAATTATTTTTCAAAATTTCCATATCTTTGCTTGCTGGCTTTATATATATGTTCTTGAATTTTTTCTGCTTTTTCCATTACAGTCTTATTTTAGTCAGTTTTCATGGAAGTAATAAAATATCTGAGATAATGAACTTAAAAAGAGGAAAGGTTATTTTTGGCTCACAGTTTCAGAGATTTCAGTCCATTATTACTTGGCCTTGTTGCTTTCAGCCTATGGTGAATTAGCCATATCGTGGCAGGAGTGTATTACAGAGGAAGCTGCTCACCTCATGTCAGCTAAAATGCAGACAGAGAAAGAAGAAGAGACTAGAATCTACCCCATAATCTCCTTCAAGGGCACACCCCCAGTGATCTAAGACCTTTTCATAAGCTCCACCCCAGAAGACTTTCCTATCACCTATGGCACCACAGGCTGTGGACCAAGCCTTTAACACACAGGCTATTTCACACCCAAGGACATTTCACACCCAAACTATAGCATTCTACCCTGGGCCACCCAAGGTTCGTGTCCATCTCACAATGCAAAAGTCATTCAGTTTATCCTCCAACAATCCTCAAACTCTTAACAGTTGTAGCATTCTTTCAAAGTGCAAGTCTGAAGTGTATTCTGAGACTCAAGGCAAACTCAGCTATAGGCCTCATAAAAATCAAAACTCAACAAATTTCTGAAATCCAATGGTTCCAAATAAATAATCCCATTCCAAAAGGGAAGAATAGAAAAATAATAAGCAGTTATCAAATCAAAGCAAGAACAAAACACAGCAGGTCAAACATTAACTCCTTAAGCTGCACATCCAGCATCCAGGGCACAGGGGTTGTGATATAAGCCCTAAGGACCTTGAGAAGTCCAGTTTCTGTGACTTTGCAGAACCCTTAGCATCATAATCATAGCTTTTTAAATTCCTGATCTGATAATTCCAACATTCCTGCCATATATGACTGGTACTGATGCCCGTTCAGCTTCTTCAAACTGTGTTTTGCCTTTTAATATGCTTCGTAATTTTTTTTTTTTGGTGAAATGTGAACATGATGTCTAGGTAAAAAGAATTCTAGTCAGTGTCTGTTAGTAATGTGGTGGTGAGGCGAAATCTTTAGTGTGTCCCTGGACTGTGAACTTTAGTAGTACTTATTGGTTTCTTTCCCCTTTAGATAGCACAGGATGGCTAGAGGCAGCTGGAGCTGGGTATTTCTTTTTCTCAAGGTGATTTAGGCTCTGATAAAACTGTAGCAAGCAAAGTTCTGGCACATAGTTTCTTTTGGGGACAGACCTTGTTAAGAAGAACAGAATGTTTTGGACTATTTCAAAATAGTTCCTTTTATCCAGCTTATGCCTTAAATATGAGGAAATTTTTCTCTGATTCTCACATGTGCTTCTGGATATGGAGCCCCAAAGTGGGGGAGGGGAGGGTCCTGCAGGTTTTAATTCTCAGACTTATCCACACTGAACCGCCAATAATTTATCAATTGCAATTCAGGTTTTCCTCCTACCCAGGCACTTGTTCCTAAGGAGGTTTTTACTCCAGGAAATTGTGATTTCTTAATTTTTTAGTCTCTCCAGTTTGGGGAGCAGCAGTTTGCCCTTTGACCTCAGTCTCTAGCAGATCAAAGAAAAAAATTTAGTTTTTAATTTGGTCTTTCTGTATGTTATCAGATACAGTGGTGACTTCTAAGCTCCTATGTGCAAGACTCAAATTGCAGGCCTCTCTTCACTTTTGAGTCACAGGACGCCCCCTACTGGTCTTCTGGGTAGTAAGTTGGCGCTTTGCTCTCATACTGTCCAGGACTCCTTCAATGTATCTGGGCTTAGTCTCTGAGAAGAGGACAGAGCTTTTGTGTCTTTGCTGGCGTGTCCTGATGTTGGGTAGGGTAAGCCAGCAGGGCCCACTCTCAGGGACTGTGTAGCTGTGGATGGGAGCACGGAGTCTTTCTGGGCTCTCCTGGTATAGCTCCATCCCACAGGATTGCTGCATAGTCAAGGAGGAAAAAGGAGTGGACCCAGCTTCTTTGCTGACTGGTGACAGGTTGGGGATTCAATGCTTTGTGTGGGCAGGGAACTACTTTCTCCTGGGTTCATAAGGGAGCTGGAGGATAGTTCATTTCACAACTCCAAGGCTCCTTTTCCTGGGCCTCAGGCTAGGCACAGCTGGTTTTTGTTTGTTTTTTTCTTTTCTTTTCCTGTCTATTGATATTCATAGGCAATTTCACGTTTTGGGCTGCTCCAGCTCCCAGGCCAAAATATGTAGCAGGCAAAACAAACAAACCAAAATGCAACAGTAACAAAATCCCCAGACTCCCAGACAAACAAGGAACTCACCATTGGATTTTCTCTCAAGGTCTGGTAATTTGAGAGTCTTCTGATAGGTATTTTAGACCACTTTTTTTTTTTTTTTTTTCCCCACGATAATTTGTAGAAGAGAGAATGTGGAACTAATTTGTAGAAGAGAGAATGTGGAACTAGTTACTCTATCTTTTCTAGAAACTGATCTCCAGAATAATGTTTAAACTGAATGGAGCAAATGAATTGCAATTTAATGAAAGAAAAAGTTTAAAGTAGCATGATTAAACAAGTCAACAGGATCAGAGTATGCAGACTAAAGACACAATTCCTCTTCTCAAATAGTTGACTTTCCCTAGAGGCCTGACCCACCTGGAGGACTAACTTAGTAGCTTAGAACTACTTGTCTTGTTGGCTCTTTCTCCTCCATCTCCTCCTCCATGTTTGTGTCAGTCATTGTGATTTTTTTTTTTATTTTTATTTTTAGTGAAAAGAAAGAATTTCATAAAATGTTTTGGAACATATGACCTTTGTGTACTATTGTCATGTCTTGTCTTTCAAGGACTCAGTATTCTGTGATAACTTGAAATTGAAAATTGCTTCATGTATTTTGGAGTGTTGGCAAACGGGGGTTCTGGTTGTGTGGAATTTTAATTTCTTGCTTCTAGAAGATTATCTCCAACATTCACACATATTTCAAGCAGACTCAGCTAATCAAAGTATGAAGATTACATCCTCACAGTTATTATTATCAGCCCAAATTCTTAGTTTTCTTTTTCCCTTTTAGAATGCAAAGAGAAGTGTCAACCTATTCAAATGTATGTTACCCTTTTGTGTGTTTCTGCTGACATCCTCCTCACTGCATGTAATGGGGAGTTCGGATGGGCCAGAAAGGCAGTTCAAGTGGAAAAATAAAGAAAACATGCCAGAATTATTGGCATTGAACAGAAGTTTTGTCCCTGAGCCTTGGAGTATTTATAACACATAGTAGGACATTTCTCAGGCCTTAAGTCTTTAACATCTCTTTTTACATGAATTAAACAATGACTCTTATTAAATAAAAAGAAATGCATCATCTCATTCATATTAGGTTTGACTTCTCTTTATTGGGAAACTTTTAAGAAGCCAGCATTCTTTACCGACTTTTCCCTAACTCCTCATAGAGTTGCTTAGCAAATTGATACTTAATATTGCCTGATATGTTTATACTGATTACATAACCAGCCCTTATTAAATGCCCAAACATAAGTATTTAATTTCCAGAGTTCTCAGTGGTGAATGCCAGATTCCACTTTAACTTTTTGAAATAACCAAAAGAACTTTAGTCCTTTGAAAGTTTCATTTTTGGGGAAAAAAATGAAATGTTGTTTTTACATATGGTGAATATACCTGTTTTCCTTTAAGTAAAAATTTTCTGAGTATATTACCTTACATAACACTAAATCAAACAGATATTCCATCAAAATTACTACATCAAAAATAATATTTTAGCCTACTTTATGTTCTTTTCTATTCTTATCATAAGAAAATGGAGCCTTAGAATAGCTTTTGTAAATTTAAGAGGACATTATTCTTGCAGATCTGAATACAAGTGAGGGCCTTCTGTAACTCTTGAGTAATAAGATCTATTTTAACAGTTAATTAATCTTTGAAAGCCTAGCAAGCAGCCAGACACTTGGGAAATTTTGGTGGCAGTTCAAGGAGTTCTTAAGAAAATTGGGTCTGAAATCTGTTCGTCTGGGATTTATGAGACAAAATTAGCAGGAGCCAATGTCATCCTTCTTGTTCATTGCTTTTCCCTGCTGCAGGCAGGACTTTTCATGGAAAAGGTATCTATAGGAGAAAAGTTGGGCTCCCTGATTTTATCCTTTCATATGTAGCTTAAGTTCCAGCTTGCTCAATAATCCTACTAATTATTCTTGGCAACTTGGAACTATTTAAAATACTGCATGAAGAACCTAGGGCAGTGTTCATATACAATTTGTCCATTTGAAGGTTGTTCTGTCCAAAGCATCACTATCTATTTTCCAACTTAGCTATTTTGTTTACTATTTTAGAAGTGGTTTCTTTAAAATTCAATACATTTCCATAAAGTGAAAGGTCCCCTGCAATTACAATTGCACCCAGCATTAAATTCCTACTGGATTCAAATAGTTGCAAAATTGTTGACTATTTTCTGAGTACTGATGTGGGTATTGATGAAGATGTGGACTCTCTCTGATAGTTCCCTAGACTTCTCCAATGTCAAAGGAAATGAAAAAGCAGGCTTTTTCTTCCCAAAGTAATTCCTTGTATTGAATGGGGGTGCTTGTTTTAAACTGATTTTTCTAAAATTAAAATTCTTTAATTGGCAAATTTTTCTAAAATTAAAATTCTTCATTGGGCAAAACTACTGTAGGTAGTTTTGCCCAATGAAGACTTGAAATATTGTAAATCCATTAAAATCTATTCAAAAATCTCCATACTCCAGAAACACAACAACAGGCATTTACCAGGCCTATTTTCATGACATGAATATACTGACTTGTGATGAGACAATTACCTTTTAAGGTGTATTACTTTCTTAGGTACTTAAATGCCACTTTATCACAAATGCTTCATAGACTCTACATTGAGGGACTCATGCATGGGTCTTTTGTTTGTTTCCCTTAGAAGACATTTGGTTGGCTTCTGTCCCTCAGATGTTATCAAAGTACATTTTGATGCTTTCCTTTTAAATGATGCAGTTGTCAAAGTTCATGTTGCATGCAGATTTTACTTGCAGGTTCAGCACAGAAAACTGCCTCTCTTCCTTGATGGCATCTTTTTAACTGATAGATCAACACAGTATTTTATCCACTGTAATAATGTGCCTTATTTAGAGATGATGTAGATTTCTGAAAAATGATGTTGTTTCTCACAGATTTTTAAGAATTTATCTGAGTAACCAAAATTATAGGGAATTGTGTGATGTGTTACATCTGATTTCAAAATATTACCTGCTACAAAAAAAAAAAAAAATTTCCCCATCTACTTCTAAAACCACTAATGCTAAAGATGGAAATATGAAGAAATTAAAATAACAAGGTGAAAGAATGACAAACTAGAAATTTTGACATTCAATTTAGTTCAAGTTATAGTCATACTGGTTAAGTGACAAAATATTTGAATGACTGATTTATTTTACAGTGATTTGAACATATTTCTACCTTGGCATTTTAGAAACTGAGGGTCTAATGAACACTTGAATAAATGTTTCTTTTAATTATTAAAGTTCTAGTTAGCCAGGTAAAGTAGTTATTCTTTACTCATTTAGAGACTGCTAAGTCAGAATTAGAGGATCTAGCCTACCAATCCTATATCTTATCTGCTTGTGGAGAAAATATTCTTTTTCATAATTGGCAACTGACTATAGTTAACTACCAAAACAAATATCTGGCAGTAAAATTTGTCTATTCTCAGTAAATGCACTTTAAAGGTACATACTATCATAACAAATAAGAAAACTGCTGGGAGCATTTTGACATCCCAAATAGTAGTAATGGGAGATTATGGTTCTGCATAGCCTGTAGGGTATGTATTCAGCTCTAGGTAACTTTTTAGATAGCAGCAAAGAGAAAATGAACATCTTTATATCAGCAAATAAGATAAAACAAATGCTACAGAAATCAGTTATTCAACATGTGTTATCCTCAGCACTGTAGGACTTAAAAGCTTCATGGATGGAAGTACTAACAATCTAGTACTTCAAACTGGATGCTTACAATTGGGAGGAGTAAGACTGATCTGTGTGTTTTGGGGTGGGGGTAGTGTAAAGTAGTACATTGGTTTTGTACTAACCATTCCAAAAAAATGTAGTCTTCCAGGAGTTCAGAGAAGAGAAACCTCATTTTCAATTCAGCTTACTTAATTAAAAATCTTTATGCAAAGTTTGTTACTTGAAAGTAGGGTGTCCCAGATTTTTCTTTCCCTCTTCTCTCTGGCTCTGTCTTATTAGTCTATTTCACCAACTGTTTCTTTTTTCATATGGCCATTAGATGCTAGAGTTCTTTACTACATTTAGTTTTTCTTTACTTTCTCTCTAAATAATCTCATACAATTCAATAACTTCCCTTAATAACTATACATGAGTGACATCTAAATGTGATCTGCAATTTAAACCAGTCTGACATCCCTATATCTAACTGCCTCTACTGAGTTGTCTTAAAAGTACCTCTGTAGTAGGAAATCTCCAAGAAAATACATGATCTTTCCTTCTAAGCCTAGTTCTTACTAGCCTTTTCTGACTTAGCAATTGGTACCACCATCCAGCCAGCTACTCAAGCCAAAAACTTTAAAATCAGCCCCACATCCAATTTATCATCACATTTTCTTCGATTTTTACTTCTAAAGAAAACCTAAATTCTTGATACTCACTATCATCACCTCAGTCCACCATAGGAGCCTCTCAGGTGCTTGTCTGGCATAAACTGTGACATACACCATCAACAATCATCTATTTATTTTCTACACTGGAATCAAAGTTGTGTTTTTTTTCAAAACCCACTCCAAAGTGAAAGGATTCAATCTGAAAAGTCCACATGTATAATTTTTAACTATGTGACATTGTGAAAGAAGACTTTGGAGAAGTAAAAGGGTCATTGTTGCCAAGAGGTAGGGTAAAGGTAGAGATGAATAGGCAGAACACAGGGGGTTTTTAGAGTAGTGAATTTATTCTGTAAAATATGATAATTTTGGACTATGTCTTACATATTTATCAGAATCCATAGAACATACAAGAAAAGTGAACCATATATAAATTATGGACCAGGGTAATAATGATGTATCAGTGTTAGTTCCTTAATTATAATGAATGCACCACACTGGTGCAGATTCCTGGGGGTGGGGGACTGTGGGTATGTGAGAACGGGGATAGTATGGGAATTCTCTGCTTTCTGCTCAGTTTGCTATAAATCTAAAACTACTCTAAACAAATAATGTGTATTTATAAAATTCACTCTGAGCTTGCCCCTTTCCCTCCACTCCTGGAAGTGCTTTATTGCCCATCCCCAGTGTCGCTGAAGCAATGAATGGTTGGACCATGGCCCCCATCCACCTTTGCAACCCCATCTCCTCTGTACCATTCTCATTCTGCCTTCCAGCCATGCTGGTCTCCCTCAGGTCTGAAGGGGACACGTGGAATGTTTCTACTGGTCTCGCCTTGCCCCTCTTCCTTGCCTAATCAATACCTTGCCTAATCAATACCTGCTCATTCTTCAAACTGCTTCTTGTCATTTTCTAAAGGAGAACTTCTCTGAGGTGTATAGCCTGGGTGAAGTTAGCTACTTTTGCTATATTTTACATATAAAACCTAATTACTTCTCTAGAACCCTTATACACACACTTCCTCTCTCTCTCTCTCTCTCTCTCTCTCTCTCCAGTCTGCATTTGGATTATACAGAGGGGCTTTATTTTTATAAACAAATCATTCACAAAGAATACAAGTAACAATAAATGTTGGTGAGGATGTGGGGGAGAAAGTACATTCATACATTGCTAGTGGGACTGCAAATTGGTGCAACTACTCTGGAAAGCAGTATGGAAATTCCTCAAAAAACTACGGGTGGAACCACCATTCCACATGATTATACCACTCCTCAGTATAAAAGGAGTTAAAATCAGCTTACTACAGTGATGCAGCCACATCAATTTTTATAGTAGCTCAATTTATATTTAAACTTTCATGGAAGATAAATATTCGTGATTGTATATTAATATCTGTCTCCCCTACTAGACTAAGCACCATGAAGTGATACTCTGCCTATTCTTTCTCTCTACTGAACCTAGTGCAGTAGGATTACAACACCAGGGGCATTTAATAAATATTTGTGGCTGGAGATATAGCTCAGTTGGTAGAGTGCTTGCCTTGCAAGCACAAGGCCCTGGGTTCAATCCCCAGCACCGCAAAAATAATATTAATAATAATTATTATAATAAATAAATAAATAAATAAACATTTGTTGAAGGAATAAAGAGAAGAAAGACTGCTGAATGAACTGCTGGAATCAAGTTTGTTTGCTGTTCTCTCTAGCCATTAGACATTTGAAATCACTGCAATATATATTAATCCCTCAAAAGAGGATTTTTTTGAATATGCATTTTAAAAGTTTCATGTGATTGTCTGTGTATTCTTGGGATTCTCAATAGTGGCTTTGCTAAGTAAGGCCTTGAGAGCTGAGGGTGAACCACATGGGTCCTCATCAGTGGTGATTAACTGGTGTTGAAATCTTTCCATATCCAGCCTCTTCTTTCAAACCCTGGAAAATCCTCTCTTGATGAGTGGCCACTCAAGGAATGGAATGTTCTGGTCATTGTTCACTAAATTCCTTGTTTGTCCAGGAGCAGTCTTGGATTCCTCCTAAAGTTGTACTTGGTAGTTACATTAACATCAAATCACCACGAAGGCCCCTGTTTGAGAAGGCCTATTATACTTTGTTGACATGTGGTATTCACTGCTTATTTTCTCTGACCTCATTAATAAAAAATTAAGATGAAGAAACAATTCCCTTACTTTCCAGATAAGCTAGGCAATTTATTTTAATTACTGTCAGGCTTTAGTAACTACCATGGGGATCTAACCATTCGCCTCAGTAATAATGATGTGAATTTGCATTAAATTTTCAGAAAGGCAGCTATGGATTTGGGGGTTCTCTGACTTCTACTTTTTTTCCTGTGTTAAAATTACATATGTATATACACATATATATTCTAAATAATAATCTTTTCTCATTACAGTCTCTCCTGTCCCATGGTACTGTGGCAGACTGCGCTGTGGTTGGCAAGGAAGACCCTCTGAAAGGTCATGTTCCCTTAGCACTCTGCGTATTGAAGAAAGGTGAGACACCTTTGTCCTTCCTGGTTGGTTGGGCCTGAATGATGAACTCAGGTTAATTCTGCGTTTACCATCTCAACCTCCTCCCTAGACATAAACGCAACAGAGGAACAAATTTTGGAAGAAATTGTGAAACATGTTAGACAGAGCATTGGCCCTGTGGCTGCTTTTCGAAACGCAGTGTTTGTCAAACAGTTACCCAAAACCAGATCTGGAAAAATTCCACGATCCACTCTATCTGCCCTTGTCAATGGCAAGCCGTATAAGGTAAATGACCAAGGATATTTAAGACTGAGCACTGAAATGTTTTTAACCATTTCATTGGCATCAGCAAGACTCTTTAAAAATGATTCTCCAGCATGAATTGTATTCATAGAAAGCATACCACAATGATTTTTTTTAATATTAAAAGGGAAACTGTAGGAATGAGGGTTTGAGCAAGAAAAGCAGACTAATTAAAATCATAGCTTTGATTATAGGAATCTGTGTGAAAGCATTTTACTATCAGTAATTATATCAGTTAAATTCAAACATACTTATGAAACCTCGATCACATTGAATTAAAAGTACATTTTCCTTCATTCCTTTCATTAATGGCGATGAGTAAATGAGAAAGCAAAATATTTGAGGCTGGTTAAAGATGCTTAAAACCTTTTAATTGATGTATGTCCTTATTATTTCTTCTATTTTAAGGGAAAATTATTTTAGGAAACTTTATACTGATATATTCTTTAAATTTTTGTATGCACATTGTGCATAAGTACACATATTTTTATCAATAATATCTAATTAAAGTCAATTCAGCATTAAGGGGTACTTGCATGAATACATGTCAAAAAGTAAAAAACCTAAAAACTCCCTATGGAAATATATAGAAATATTCTTAAAAGGAACTCCAAAGAAAGTACCATCTAGGACCAATAGTTTTGCTAATTGAACCATTTATTTGGTTATTCTGAAAAACTATAGACACATTTTTAAATATCAAGTTCAAAGTTTCTCTTTTGTACATTTTTAACAGAAGTGTTATAAGATGATGTGGAAATACAATACTGCATATGATTGTTTTCATAATAAAGGGAGTTGAAGGAGTTCAAGGAAGAGTGTTTCTCTGACACTAAATTTTTTTCTAGGTAACTCCTACAATCGAAGACCCCAGCATTTTTGGGCACATAGAAGAAGTGCTGAAGCAGGCTTCGTGACTTTTTTTTTTTCTTTCAATTTTGAGTTAATGTTCTAGTTGGCATTATTTGAGCTATTTTCCAGAAATGAATATTTAAATAGAAATTACTTTCCAGCTGAAATGTGAGTTGTAAAGCTTGGTCTAAAGTGGTCTAAGGAAGACTAGTGAAAGATCCGTACTTTCTTGATTTTTCAAATTTGATATTGTTGTCAGTTGCCTGTAAAATGACTCATTAGGTGCTGTCTAGCACTTTAAGAAAATCTATTACATGATTTTTTTAAAATTATACTCCCTCAAAACACATTAACCGAAAATGACTCTCATATAGATACTTCCTGAAGTTAAAAATCTACAGCTTTGATCTATATTCAAATATTCAAGTCAGAAAGCAATTAAAAATTTTCTCTTGTAGAAATTTTGAATATGTCCTAATATTCTTCAGATGCTCACGTTGTCTTAAATGAAATAGATGAACTGGGAGTTTTATGTAGTCATTCAGACAGAAGAATTGTATTTTGGTAGGAGGACCTGTGTAAGCCACATGTGAGAGGGAAGGCAGGTGGCCAGGGTTATTGCTCTGCCTTCAGCTCATCTGTCACTTTGGCAAGAGAAGTCACAGGTCTGGCAGAGAACCTGGAGTCATTGGATCCCATCTTTTCATCATGGAGATGTGGCCTCCTGAGAGGTCACCCTCGTGTCTCAGGTGCTTAGTTGACTGTATACTTCTTAATGACTCCAGCTTCCTATGGAATCAAGGAAACAGTATACAAATGGAGTAGAGTGGCAAGAAAAACTTTTAAGGAAGAACTCTAAAGGTTTTTTTTTTTCACTAGGCTATAGATCAAGGGACTTTCCAGGGAGTTTCTATAACATCAGTGCTCTTTTGAGGTGAGTTTGAGCCATTTATCTCAAGTTTCAGGAAGATAGGGTTTGGTGAAGACTGGAGAGCACCTGTTCCATCAAGGGAGCAGCCTCTAACCAGTCCCAGCAGGGAGGGAGAAAGATCCTCTACTGCAAGAACCTGATTTTTAAGAAAAACCAAACATTCATAGTTTTATGTGAAAATTCTAATTCTTAAATAAATAATTCATTTGAAAATTATTATGCCTAAACACATCTATCTAAACTTCTATAAAACTCTCAAGCCTTTTAAAAAGAATTTGAAAATGAGTCTTTAATAAGTTTATAGTAATGTACCAATCAACTGGAATAGATAGAAATAGGTGATTAGCTATTTGGTTTACTTAGGGTTTGATAACTACATGTATCAGTTATCAAACAATACATTTAAACACAAAACAAGTTCCATGCCCAGTGAATCTTGGAAGTTTATCAAAGTATTTCTCTATTTTCAGTCCTTTGGAAACATTATTATCAAGAGCATATCTTTCTAATGTAATAGTCTAGGTACATGAAATATATGAGATATAATAGATGAGCATTTATTGTTTGTGTCGTAAAGATTATTTACAGCCTACATAAAAACATTCTGAAAATGTTAGCTCTTTTGGACTGTATGTTACAAAATATATGGCTTCTCAAAGTAAATGCCTATTTGCTTAAACTCCCTTCTTGATTGTTATTCCTGAAAAATATATTCAACTTCAATTATTTTAGTATCCAGAATTAAACTAACTATATAGACATTCAATAATTTGAAGCTGCTGAGTTCTTTGAAATGTCTTTTCTATAGGGTGCATTTTATCAATTATCACAACTGTAGTACTTATAAATAAACCACTTTTAATGTCTCAGCATTAAAATATATGTCGTTAATGTTTTTAACATGAGTCCTTAACTTGAAATAGCAAATTTTTTAACTGAATGTGTATCATTGTTCATTAGCAAGTTATAAACTCCAGCAGGCCCAACAATTGTGTAAAGTTTACACTTTATTTTGGTGTTCCTGTACATTTTTCCTGGTAACCAAATGTGAAGGGACATTTCAGCAAAAAGACCTGGTTTATTTTCCAGTTAAATGGGTGTGGAAAACAGTGCATAAGACCAAATTTTCTCATTGAGAAAATTTATCTCATTTGCAGTGTCAGAGAAAGTACAATTATATTCATATAATTAAAAATGGGTCAATAAAGGTATACCCAAGTCATCAGACTACTTATAATTTGGGAGGAAAATAAAGGAATTTTCTAGTTTCATACCTGACTACATAGAACCTAAAATATTTTGAATTAAATATACCTTTTAAAACACTAATATAATATTATTAAAAAGTGCAATCATACTTATATTTGCTAAAATAAATTCCGCGAGATCTACTTTTGGTATCTTCATGACATTTTGTACCATAAGAAATTGGAAAAATTGAAATGAAGTTTTCAAAATCTATAGAAAAGTGTTTTACGATTAATTATTTTTCTCCTGAAAATATATTAAATGTAACCAAATGAGACCTGACTTACATTTTAAAAAGAAGTTTTGTTAATATTAAATTGTATTTGAAAGGCTCTGATTTGATCATTCGAAATGTCAGAATTCACGATGCTGGGTGTCACAAAAGAACACTGAGTATTTTAGCTCAATCCCTTAAATGATTTTAAAATCTGGCAGAAATTGTCTTATGAATTGCAGCTTATTTTATGCCTTTATTTGGAAGGAAATAGCTGTTTTTTACATCACTAAATGTTAGGGTTTGTTGTAAGTGACTAATATATCTTACCTGATCTCTAAAAAGAAGAAACTGACTTTAGTGATTGAGTAGTTGCTCCTGTTTGGATGCTGACTGTCCCCCAAAGGCTTGTGTGTTAAAGGCGTGGTTCCCAGGATGGTGTCTCGGAAGTTGGTGTGCGCCTTTTGCAGGAGGAACTTTGTGCAAGGTCCCTAGATCATGGATGGGGAGCATGACCACAAAGAGGGCTGTGGGGACCCAGTACTTTCCCCTCTCTCATTTGCTTCCTGACCATAAGTGAAGCTGTTTGTTCTTCCATGTGTGCCAATAGGTACCATCTGGCAACAGAGACCCAAAGCAATGGCTCTGCCCAACTTAGGACTGGAGCCTCCAAAACTGAACGGAAATATAATTTTTCTTTTTATAAATTCATTTTGCAGGTGTTTCTTTAGAGTGAAAGTTATCATAATTGTGTATAAGAGTAAATACAAATCTAATCTGGTATTTTAATATCATAACATCTATATCACCTTTCATTTTTGTGAATCAAGTTCCCCTTTTTCAGTTGAGTTTAGAACGTTCTTTTACATTGTTTAAAATCATGTCCATAAGTTAGTTTAGTACTCCCTCTAGTGGCAGACTTACTTTTGAAGCTAAATATTTGAGAGTTACTGAGTGATATTCATTATAATTCAAATAAGTTGTCGAATTTTATATTACTAGAAAACAAAGCTTAAACAGAGAACTGGAAGTATTTTTTTATTGACAATGGAGAGGGTTTTTGTTACCATTACCTTTTGACTGAATCTGTTAAACAAAAATAGACATCAAAACAAATGTAATGTACGTGCAAACATAGCAAATTAAAATACAAAAAGAAATTACTAATGACAGGTCTTGCGCTCAATAAGATCAAGCAGCAGAAAAATCAGCAATTAGATAAATGGTATTATTAAATAGATTTTACTTTGAAATCTTCCATATAAACAAAGAATAAACAACAATAACACCACCAAATAAAGCCACAGGGAAGAGATTACTCCTCTATACTTTTTATACACCATATATGTAACCACTCTGCCTTTCGTTTATTTCCTCTGATAAAACTGACTTCAGGGAAGTCACAACAAGGCCATGTTGGCTAAAAGCTTATAAGATTAGTCATGAGTCTGGCAAATGCTCTGTTCCATTGACAAAAAGGGGTTCTGTTTTTTCCAGTGGAAATGAGCCTCAGCCTCTGCCGTGGTTGACATTCACTTCCAGTGTGGGCTGGCAGTTCAAGGTATTTGAATGAACATGTGTTTCTTAGGAAAGAAGTGGCTTTTTTTTTTTTTTTTTTCTTGGTCCACAGGTAACAAGAGAAGATAATGGTTTTTTAATATAAATTTGTTTAAATAACTGCTCTTGATTCTTGTAAACAGTTTGGCTTTGTTTTGTATTGAAAAGGAGATCAAGCCATCACAGTGCTATTTCTATAGATAAGGACATCCCTGATTGCCTTTAAAGGTCATTTTTGGCTCCAGTTCCAGGTTAAATCATTCTTTTTACATGATCAGAGGCAGGTGTTCAGCTTTAAGGATTGACAGACTTGAAGGAGAAACATGTCGAAGCATGAAACATGCTTCAAGGAAACATATTGATTTGACTGTTACAATTCAAAAACTGTAAAAATGGTGGAATGGTAAAATACAAACAGTACTTGGAATTGTCAAATGTTTGCACTCAAGACTCCATGAACCATATATTTTATTTTTTAAAAAATCATATTTATATCCATTTACATAAGACTTACACATTTAAAAAGAAATACACAGTAATACATAAATGCCTAGTATATTACAACATGAAAAACAAGTGGCTCCATTTCATAAAAGCATCTGTTGTACAGAATTTATGATGTGGATGATGCTTATTATTCAAATGACTTAAGCATTTTATTACAATTGTAGTAAACTAACCAAATTTGATATCTGATTCCCCCCAAAATCACATTTTATTTTTAATAAATCACTACTGGTCATTATTTCCTTTGAATTCGGTCTTCACAAAGGTTTTCACTGCTCATCTTCGTAGATGGTAGTGCACTTTAGGTAGGGTAGACTGAAAACACGACATCTAAAATATGGAATGGACAGAGTTAGTTCACTGAAAGGTCCCAGCCTGGTGAAGTCTGTTCCCTACTCTGGTGCACCTTCATGCATCCTGCCCACGCCTGTCCTAAAAGGAAATGGAAAGAGCATCATCTAAGATCTAAACAATAGTGGACATCAATAACATGTGCTCTTATCCACTTTTGTGCAAGGGAACTAAAATAATAGATTTTGCCCAACTTGGGAGAAAATATGGCAGTAATATAAAGAAAGGAAAATGTCAACATGCCTTCTGAAATTTAACAGCTTACTAGTTATACACCAGGTTAAGTTAACCTATTCAATGAAAGAGATTTATATTCTAGTTCATATATTTTAGAGCTCTTAAAAAGAAAATTTTGTTTAATTGTGATGAAAACAATGATGATAGGTATATGTTTTCAAGGCTCTGTGACAGTTGATGGCATCACAGGTTCTTTCTAACCATAATCTGCTTAGGAAAAGCTCACAATTATTTTTACTGAAACAAAAGAAACAGTATAGTATGCTTGGAATTCTTTGTAGAACAGTGTGCTCTGAATTATAACAGAGGTGCTGTTTCACCAAAATAAAATTGATTGTCCTAGATTTACTGGTTGTAACTAAATGCCATTACATCCCATTTAATGGAAGAAAGTAGGAAATATGAACTAGAATGCCATGCACAAAAAAAGAAAAATATGTTGCAAGTAGTTAAAGAGTAATTCTACCCATCAGTCAAGAGCTGAGAAGCAAGCACTACTGAACATACTAAATAGTCATTTAGTGAATTAATGAAGTATTCAATTCCTGAGGAAATTGTTATGTGTAGAATCAATTATAAACAGTATTTTGGAAAGTCTTTCATTTAACCAAATTATTATATACTTTAGATCATGCCTAATTAAATGCCAAATTGCATACCATAATTAAGATTTTAATGTTAGGGTTGTACTTTCTGAAATTAATGCTTTTTGTTTTATTGGTTTCAAATAGTGATTCAAATAAGGCAGCGTATCAGCTCCATGTTGGGCCCAAGAGACCAGCCAATTGTGGATGGAGCTTTTGGGTCAAGGCAGTGAATTAACAGCACAAGGTGAGCTGCTTGTACCTACTACTGCTTCCTGTCCTGCCCCTGGGCACACATTTCATTCTAAATATTGCTTTCAAAAGTTTTTCTTTTTTTCAAAATATTAATTCCTTGAAAATTCTAGAGTATTCTGATATAGCAATGTTTTAGGTCAAAATAATTTGTGAACATTTGACACTAGGAAAATATGGTTTTACTTATAAAACTATTTTTCAATAAAGTACCATTTTTGTATGGATTTGGAAATAGTTTCAACTGATATTTCTCTAAACACAAATATTCTGCATACTATATATATAAGGTTTTGTGCTGTTTCTGTCCTCCATTTTATGTTAATTTCATTTGGGGCCTATCTTACAGGCTCCATATACTTAATAGAATGCATAATTGTTTTCCACAAATATAAATCACTGATAAAAAGCAACATACTGAAAGTTCAGTGTTTTCAGTTTCTACTTTTGTTTTAATACTTCTAAATCGTTTTCCTCTCTCTGCCACTATTTGACACTAAGAACTTACTTAAATCCCCATCTGCCTACTTTGGCTACCTTATATAAAGTAGTCACTTAAATGTTTAATTTTTAGGTACCAAAATCTTATTAATAAAATGCTAGGGGAATCAGTATAAAATTCTTTTAAAAAGTAGAAAACAGTATGGTTAACCACGGGTCAATGTGTAATAACTGAATGACGGGCCTCCAATAGACAGACCTTCCAACCAGATGGGCGGTGATAGGAAACACCAAATTAAGAGTTAAAAAGAAGATTCCTTTCCCCTCTCTATCAGTTCAAAGGGGTTATCTCACGTCTGTACTGCTAGGCCATACCAAAAGGCACAGTGTATATTTACTAGTCTATGTAGGTTTCTTTTTTTTTTTTTTTTTTTTTTCTTTTGCTGGTTTGTCAGCCAAAGGGAAACTACTCACAGCAGGTCAGTGCTGCCTCCTTTGAGTGGCTTGTCAACATGAGTATGTGCGAACAGTGGAGTTGTCTAACCTCTGCAGTCTTGATGAAGCAACTGCAAATGGAGAAAAGGGCTTTAGAGGTTCTTGGATGATTGAGTACAAGATTTCAGATGAGAAAGATTTCTTTTCTCTGCCTAAAGGGGTACTGAACATATTAGTAGACCTTCTTTGTTTCAGATGTAAGCCACTCACATTCCTCTTCTCTAGACCCAGTTGCTAATAGAATTTTATCCCAATGTAATTTATTGAACTTTCCAGTGGTTATGTGTTCTTCCTTGGAAGAAATCTTAACAAGAGAGTTCCCCAGGGTGCTTCTGTTTTTGTTGTCAAGATGGCTTAGAGAATTCAGAATGGTAAACTGTGTTTTTCACCAAGTATTGAGGAACTTCTGTACTAATTTTAATCATGTTAAATTCCTCATGAATTTTGCTAACATGTTCCACAATATCAACAAGACATAAGAAATGTAAAGACAATAGTTTATGTTGAAACTAATTTTAAGAACCATAAAAGTTATGACCTTGAAGAGAAATAATGATTCTCAGTGGTTAATAATGAGATAATATTTCTATAATAATATTTTTCTTTTATTTAACAAACAAATCATTTTGTGACTACAATTTTACTGTTGTCTCTCCAGAATGACTGTTTTCCTTTGTGAATTATATATCAAAAGTCTAATGTCCACAGAAGGAAATTCTATTGGGACATTACTGTTGACTTTGTGTTTAATTCTCTTCTCATGACTGTGCTGGTTTATTTAAGACCTTCTGCCTTGGTCAGAGGTAAAAATTTTGATGAGTCTGGATTTCTAAGAAGATAAAACTTGCAGTATTTAAACATGCAAGGTGTCGGTGAGGTTAATTGTCATTTACTATGTCCAAATCCAATCTCTACCTTAAACAAATTATTTGCTTTGGGAATGGAAGAGTAAAGAAATGTAAGTCATGCAGATGTCTCTTATTCTTCCTAGATGTGGACATTAGCCAATGTCGATCTTTTTAGGATGTTTTAAATCATTTTAAAAATATGAATAAAGTGCCATGATTTCATGCATTAGCAGTTTACAAAAGGGTCTGGCTTTTGATGAAAGCAAAGTAAATTTCAAGCAGAGCAAACCAACTCAAGAAAAGAATTAATTCCACAAAGCTACGCAAGGTTAGAGAATTACACTTGCTTTTGCTTTAACAAGCATTTAAATTTACAAGCCAAAATGCAAAGCTACTGTACCATCCGTGGCCATTTTCCTCGACTGCCCCGATGTTGTGGTCAACCTAAATCCAGCTGGCAGTGTTTCTGAGGATCCAGGCATCATGCTGATTCCATGTACTTCACGAGGAGGAAACTGCCTTCTCCAGGTTGAGCCACGTCTAAAATTCTTGTCATCAGTCTGCAAGTACAGAGTTAGAATATGACGTTATGCAAACAATGTTATTAGTCCAGGTACATGAAGCTGGGTGCCTAGAAACTCAAAAAAGATTATTTGTATTCAGTCCATGGAGTAAACAAATGGAACAGTTATGGTTCATCTCCAGAGTTCTAAGATTCCAAAACAAAGAGTTAGGAGAGTTGAAGCAGAAATATATTTCTATGACTGTTCATGTGATTGCAAATCTAAGGTTTGGCATCTTTAAAGTAAACATCTTTGAAAACCTAAAATAAAATCCCCAAGTATTTTTCCAAAAGGAATATTGGATATATTTTGTTACACTTCATGCCAACTAGTTTATGGAATGAGATAATCTGTTTAATTGAATAAATTGTTAATCTGACTACATTTGACTCTCCACTTGAGAAATAATCATTTTATGTATACAAGATATTGATGTTGTTGGAAATCTATATTTATAATAGCCTGGATAATACGAGATATTGTAGTACTTAAACTGTGTAAGAAATGCTTACCTAGTGATTTGTTAGATTTCAGATGCTGCAGAATTAACTTGTAATTTGTTGAAAACCTTCACAGCCTGGACACATTCATTTCAGTCAATACAAGTGCTATTTAGGTGCCTCTGAGATCATAATGTAACTGATTAATAATATATTCCTGGTTGCTGATTTTTTAAATATTTTAATGAAATAATCTCTTCTCTTTGTATATTTAAATTACCTCTACCAATATGATTGTTTTCCTCTAAATTGGTAAACAGTAATATATAATTTATCACTTAACTAATATTTGCTGTGTCTAATTCTAAGGAAAATATTAAACATTCCACATACATCTTGTCTTCTAAAAATCACTAAATTTTTCCAGGGAAGGACCATTTATTTCCTGAAGTTACAACTAAGTATATGTTGTTTACCCTGATGTCTCATTTGACTTCATTTTGACATACAGATTATTAGGGTGATATAAAGCTCAAATTTCATTGTTATAAATGAATAACTATATAAAATTCTTGGGATATTATTTTGTTTTGTTTTGGTTTTGGTACCAGGGATTGAACCCAGAGGCACTCCACCAATATCCACTTTTTAAAAAAAAAAATTTTTATCTCAAGACAGGTTCTCACTAAGTTGTTTATGGCCTTGCTAAATTGCTGAAGCAGGTATTGAACTTGTGATCCTCTTTCCTTAGTCTCCCCAGCTGCTGGGGTTACAGGTACGTCACTCCCAGCTTATATGGAATTCTTAATAGACTACCAATTTAACTAACTGACATTAAAAGTCAATGTGGGAAAATGAAAATAAATTAAGACATATATCCACTGTTAAAATACCTCATATTGATGTCCAAATTTTAGTTAAGAGATGTCTGCTCTTCTTGTTATCAAGTGTTGTGTTTTATACTGCCCTAGACCTCCAAATGTTTGTAAATGAAGAAAAGAAACAATTTCATGGTTGTGACCTCTCTGACTTAAGAATCCGTATAGAAGTTAGTGTGCTAAATATAAATATCCCTCAGATCTACCAAACCGTACATTACATTGTAGGGCTATGCAACTCCTATAATGAACACACTCAGGGCTTCAAAATAAGCCAGTAAATTGAGTTTTATTTGACTTCTCACATTTGTTCTTTTAGCATACAACATGTTTACTACAGAAAGTTAATGGGAATTCTAAGCAACAATGTCATGGGAGAAAAAAATTTTCATGAGATGGGATTAAGAGATACATTTATGATTAAAGCCCACAGAAGCAAATCAACACTTCTCAAACTGTTTCAGTTGAATCTGAATTGATCAGCCAAGTCCAAGAAATAAATCCACTGTGATTTTAGGCAGGTTTTTGGCTATTTTTGCTCATTCAAAAAGAAGTTAAACAAAAAAGACTACAGGGTTGAAATAACAAAATCGTGTATTGTACTTTTTAAAATAAACAAAAGAGATTGACTATTTTAAAGGCAGATAGTCATATCCTATTTAAAAGACCTTTCTGCTTCTTCATTGCCCTCAGGATACAATATCATAACTCATTAGGCTGGTGTCTCTACCAAGACATTTTCCTGAGGTAAATCCACATTTTAGAATGTAGCAATAGGATATATCTTTAAGAATTTGGTTAAAATTCCTTTCTAATTTTAAATAAGAATAACTGTATTTTAAAGTGTAGGCAATCATACAAACTTTTTGAATCAATTTAGAATAAGTACTAAAAAGATTGTTAAACAACTTTTAAAGACTAAAATCAGTAAAGGATCAACTGAATTTTTTAAAATACTGATAAATATCCTGATTGGATAAAAGAATGAATTTATTAGATTATGGAATATAGATTATCTCCCTATAATCTCCGTAAAGAACAGCATATATTTTATAATGTCAAGATGTCTGCCCTGCTCATTTGAATATAGAATTTTTGCCCTATTTTAGGATTTGCTTAGTTCATTCATAAAAATTATTTAAACAGCCTATTTTTATAGCCAGGAAGTACCTGCACTTTGCAACATAGAATTATATATCTCTCTATGTTCTGCTTCATAGCAAGGTTTCCTTTTCACTTTTAGAAAACTCCTGCAAAAATCTCAGGACTACTAAAAGTTTCTGTCAATCGGGTTTACTGATATCTCCTATATTTATTAACTCAGGAGGTTTCTCATGTGTTTATTGTTTTCCATATAATTAAACCATGCATATATTATATATATAGAGTCTTACATTCAATATACCTTTCACATCCTATGATTGTTAAAAATGTTATTTTGTTTATTTTGAAGGAAAACACAATACTGACACCTAAAATAATGAAAATATTCTTATTTATTGAACATAGAATGTTTATTGAAAACATTTATTGAAAATTTTATCCTCATTTTAATATCCTGATATTTTCTGAGAAGATATATATTTAAGAAACAAGCATCTTCTTATTAAAAAGGTGAGCTTGTCAATGTTAATGTTTTTATTGCTTATAATTAAAAAAATGTTCAACATTTTGGTCATTCATGTTGAAAAAAGTCTGTTTGAATTACTTTTCATTGTTTCTAAGTGCTAAAATGATATATTTATGAATTCATAATGTTCTTTTCAAAACTAAATAATATCATTTGATATTTAAGAATAATCATGGGGAAAATTCTAGATTCTACCCACAAATTTTGTTAATTTCCAAGAATCATTCCTTAAAAGTAAAGATGTTCTGTTATTTTTCCTATACTCTTAAAGATCCAGATCCTTTTTTGGTTTTGTTCTGGGGTGCTGGGCATTGAACTCAGAGCCTTGTGCACACCAGATCAAGGGTCCCTTTTGAATGTTAGGTAAGGACTTACTTCATCCAGTCGTCGTTCAGTCCCTAGGGCCAAGAGGTTGTTGTATTCCCTTTCAAGAATCTGCCTTGCCTGTTGACAGCAAGTTAGAGTTACCATCAATGAAATCACATTTTACTTAAAAAAAAAAAAAAAAAAATATATAGATTATATTTACCTGAGAATGCATTACAAACTGCAGTTTCGTTATGGGGTGTTGAGGGATTTACTCCTCCATGTCTATAAGCCACTGTAAATTTTAGCTATAAGTACTAGTGGGGGCCATTTTCTTTTGTCCATGGAAGAGTAGAGAGACTTCTTACTTTATTTCAATTGAATATTTTATATAAATTTTGAAATATTCAAAAACAAAAGAAAAAGTTGTATCGTAAATTTTTATCAGAGCTATGCAGGTACTTCTTTAAACTTACCAATGGTCATTTAGAGAAAGTTTAGATATTAAAAATTCCTGTGCCCTATCCCCTCATAACTGATTTCTTAGAGGACTGCGATGTCGATTGGACAGCTTACTTTTAATTTGCATGAAACTCCACTGATTCAAATAGTTATCTGGATTTGGGAATCACTGGCATATCCAATGTTAAGTGCCTGCATAATTCAGACATGTAAATAGAAAGAACTGCCTCTCAGAAAGGCAGAAACTAAAGATCATCTGTCAGAAATATTGTTTTGGGGAATCTGGTATTCAGGGGAGAGGTTAGACTAGAAAACCTCCAACTCCCTTCTTGTTTAATTTTATGATTTTGTTTTGGCTAGAAATCTAGTAGCTTGAAATCAAAATCCTAGTTACACATTTGAAAGATTAAGCTAATTTTCATTAAGAATTATGAATATGTTAAGTGAAGTAAGCCAGACATAGAAAGACAAGTATTGCATGATCTTATGCATATGTGGAATCTAAGAAAGTTGATCTCATAGCAGTTGAGTGTAGTCTGTGGCCATGAAAGGCTGAAGAAAGTATGGGGAGGAAATGCGAAGGGTTAATTAATAGGTACTAAGTTACAACTATGAAGTTACAAGAAGTTCTTGTGTGCTATTGCTAAGTTCAAAAAGCAAGAAGAAAAGATTTAAAGTTTTACCATAAAGAAATAAATGTTTGAGTAAATACAAATGTTTAGCCTGATTTAAATATTATGCAGTATAACATGCATTGAAACATCGCATTACCCCATTAGTATACAATTTTTACGTTTTTATGTATTGGTTAAAAATAAGTTTAATTAAAAAAAAAAGAATCACAAACACAGAGCTGCATTTTCCTCATAAAGACTAAATTTGTCATTACATTAACCAAGACCAATGAAACTTCAGCACAAAGGGGCTTGCCTGAGTGTTCTGTGTTGGAATCTGTAAGAGTAAAGCTAAGCTGCTGTAGTCAAAGTTCTCATCCAAGGCTATAAGTGAGCCATGCACGCCACTTTCAAGAATATTATTGGCATATTCTCGAAGTCCAATTGCTTGTATCCAGCGAATAACTCGATCATTGCTCCATACCAGCACATCTGGGAAAGAGAGGCATCTTGTTAGCCTACAGTACTTTGCTCAATAAAGAAAACTTCTTCCTCTACCAACCACAGGTATTCCATTAAGTCACATTTATGCTGATTGGTACACTCCCTAGGGCACCTAGTCCAGAAACAAAGCCGTCATTTTCAGGATGCTTGTTATTGCTGAAACAACATTTACTGAAACATGCCTCAAAAGTGGTTTTTTTTTTTTCATACTAGAGCCCTAGGAGTCCATCTGAAGTTTAATGTTTTTACCACCAGATGGGGACATTTCTTATTTGTGTCTTGATAACACAAGAGTAAACAGCAAAAGACCTAATACTGTTGTTCTTCATCAGAAATATTTATTAACCACTACTTAAATATTGCGTATACACATGAGAATCTTCATTTTCACCTAAAGTAATATATAACACAGACAAGAACAGTAAAATAATAACAGGGACCAAGTAGACCAATACTTACCCTGGTATTGTCAATTCATTATCTTTCAATAACATTCTAGTGCAAAAATCAAATACCAGTCAAGTTGCAAGTTGTTTTGCCTTTGGTAAAAAGTAGTGGCTTATTGAAGTACAAAACACTTCTATTTCTATTTAAGTAAAAATAAAACCTTCAGGGAAATGTCATCTGTTCCTTTTTTTAGACAAACACTTAGAAAAGTATATTTTGTCATTTCTTTTCTATTTCTTCTCATTAGGAGTTGGCAGAGTGCTACATGCAAACTAATAAATAGAAGAATCACAAAGTTCCATAGAAAACAGAATTTTAAGGAATTTAAGGGTAAATGAAAAACATTGAAACATTTTTCCTCTTGGTAGAAAGAAAAAAAATCCCTATATTTAAGTAAAGTGTTCTTGTTAATTTTTGTTTTTTGAGTGAAATTCATACCTTTTTCAGAAAAAGCTTAAAAATAGTTTGAGACATATTTTTCAGCTTCAGCTGTTTATTTCCCCCTATTTCCATTACCTACAAAATCAAGGTAGTATTTGGAGGAAGCAGGAAGAGTATTTTATATTGTTTAAATTTTTCAAAAGCATTATTAATTTGTCCTAATGCATTCATTTAGAACCAGTTTGAGTTTTCTTCTGTTTAACATTAAGGAAGTAAAGTAATACCACAGTCCCACAAAGATTCACTCACTCACTTTCTCGATCATTATATCCACCCCAACAGTAACCAACATACTGAGTACCCTCACTACAATTTTATCCTTTTTAGCTTCAATAAATGAAATCATACTTTTGTGTGATAAGTACTTTGGTGTCTTTCACTCAGTATGGGATAAAGCAATAGGTAATAGCTTGTTTATCCTCATTGTTGTTTATTATTCCATTGTATGATTATGCTGCAATATAATATGTCTACTGCTGATGAACACTTAGGTGGATTCTACTTTGGGTTATTAATGATAGTGCTGCTTTGAATATTGTTTTATATGTATTTTGCTGTGTGTACTTGTATATCACAAGTTGGTAAATAACAATGAATAGAATTGTTAAGTCATATGGTTTACATATATTCAATGTTATCAGATTTTGCTAAATAAATTATACTTTTGCAATATAAGTTGTACTAATAAAGTATGAGGACAAGTATCCTTGTCAGTAGTTTTTAATTTTCATTTATTAGTTTTGTGTGCTTATTTTTTGAGCTTTTATGTTAAATGTGTGATGCTATGGGGTGAATTGTTTTTCCAAAAAATTCACATGAAAGTCTTAACTTTCAGGACCTCAGAATGTAACTTTATTTGAATACAGTCTTCAAAGAAATGATCAATTCAAAGGAGGTAATTAAAGTGAACCCTAATATAATATGACTGGTACCCTTCTTAAAGGGGAAATTTCAAAGCCTACCATGGTGTCATGTGCCTGTGAGGCTAACTATCAGGAGACTGACATGGGAAAATCTCTTTTGAGTGCAACATAGTGAGACTTTGTCTCAAAAAAATAAATTGGGGAATGTGCAAATAGATATGCACACATGGAGAATGACATGTGAAGGTGAAGGAAGAGATCAGGGTGATGCTCCCATAGCCCAAAGAATTCTAACTGTTGCTGGCAAACCATCAGAAGCCAGGGGAGAGAAGCAAGGAGCAGATTCTTTCATTGCCCTCAGAAGGAACCAACCGTGTTAACATCTTGATCTGCAACTTCAAACTTCTGTAACAGTGGGACAGTAGAGTTCAGTTGGTTAAACCACACAGTTTTGTGTACTTTCTTAAAGCAACCCAGCAAACTACCCTATCATTGTAGGTTTAATCAATAACTCCCATTAGAATTGTGGAAATATCTATTCATTTTGGATCTGTCAATTTTGCTTTTTATATTTTAAATTTATGTATTAGAAGCATAAAAAGTTTATTCATTCCCTTTTATTATAAAGTACCTTACTTATTTTTAATATTTTTTTCTGCCTACAGTCTATATTCTGATATTAGAAAAAGCACAGCAACTTTGGGTTATTATTTGCATGTGTGTCTCCTTTACTTCTAATTCTTCCTATGTTTAAGATGTGTCCACTATATAGAGGATGTTAATGTTTTGTGTTTTCATCTATCCTTCAATTAGATTGGTTAGTCTACTCCTGTTTCATATTTCACATATTTGAGTTTAAATCTACATCTTTCTGTCTGTCTTACCTGTCTGTCATGGTTTGGGACTGAAATGTCCCTCAAGGCTCATGTGTGAAAGGTTTGGTATCCAATGCAGCAAGCTCGGGGGCGGGGGGGGGGGCCTTTTGGGAAGTGATTGGGTCATGAATACTCTCCCCTCATGATGGAGTCATAGCTGAATAGACTATTGGTGGAAACTGTAAGAAGTGGGACACAGTGGAAAACGTGGGTCCCTCGGGGTGTGCCCTCAGCAGCTACATCTTGTCTCTGGCTGCTATGAAGTGCTCTGCTCCACATGCCCTCTCCACCATGATGTTTTGTCTCATCTCAGGCCCAAAGCAATGGAGCCAGTCCAACACGGAATGAAACCTCTGAAACTGTGAACCAAAATAAATATTCCCTCCTCTCACTTATATTTTTCTCAGGTATTTTGTCACAATGATGAAAAGTTGATTAAGACACTGTCATTTTTGCCTTCTTTCTTTCCCTTTTATTTGTGCTTTTGAAAAATTTTATTCTACTAGTCAATCTACTAGTTTTTGATGTTAGCACTTTATATATATTTTTTGTTAGTCACACAGCTCATAATATGCACCTTTGGCTTCTTAGAGTCTATAAATTAGCCCTTTTATCATTTCCTGGATAATGCAAAGACCTTCAAACAATTTAATTTCTTTTACCCAATTCCTGTCTTTTGCATTATAGTTATGTATTTAAATTCTATGTAAAATTTAAACCCTGCAGGCATTATTTTTTTTATTATTGCTAAATTTACTCATTTAATACTATTATTATCAAATTTATTAAATATTTATGGTCTTTAAGATAATTTCCCTTGTGTCCACCTTATTCATTCTAATATTTATTTTCTATTTTGATTTTCTGGTGAAGTATTCTCTCAGATTTTGTCTGTCTGAAAGTGTATGCTCTGCCTTTAATATTGATGGGACATGCTTCATTCTAGGTAAAATGTTAGTTTAATTCATCATTTGAAGCATATTCCATTTTCCTCTAGCATTGTTTTAGTTGAGCAACATCAGCTATATTGTTCTTTTGGAAGTAATATGGAGTTTATTCTGCTAAAGTCTAAGATTTTTTGGAGAGGTCTTGATTTTTCAGCAGCTCTACTATAATGTGTTTAGACATGTTTTGTTTTCCATTTTCTTTTAAATCTTACTTGTGGTTCACAGAGTATCTGAATTTGTGGCTTCCTGTTCCCGTTAGGTTTTTTTTTTTTTTTTTTTTTTTAATCTCTCAGTATCTTTTCAAATATAGCCTCTTCCTCATTCTCTCTCCCCTTTTTCTGAGATTCCAGTTGAACACACACTAGACTCCTTGCCATGTCCAATGTATTGCCAATGATTTGCTTTCTATCATTCATCCTTTTGTTTTGGAAATTCTTTTGTATTTCAGGCCAGGTATTTTCAAGAGATCTGTCTTATTTTGCTGAACTTCTCTTCTACTGTTAAACTACATATAGAGTTCTTAATTTTTTATACTTTCCACTTCTTGAAATTTCCCGTTTAACTATATTCTTAACATGTTAATTATAGCAATAATTAAAAATTTTCTATTTTGCTACTTAGTTCCCTAACACACTAATAATAATTTTTTTAAAGTTCATGTCTCGGTAGAAACAAAAGCACCATGTCAAGGTCAACTGCAGATACATATTACTATTTTCTGATTTTATTCTCCTGATCGTCCTCATTTTCACCATTAGTGGAACTGTCTGATTTTTAAAGTTGAATACCAGACATCAATTTTTAATTTCTGCTTCTGTTGCTCTTAAAAGTTCACAAATGTTTCAGGAGGAAAGTTGTACAAAATGTCATGCTTATCTCCAGGATCTTGGTTCCCCTGAACCTGGCAGTTTGGCACCTCTGAATTCCAACCTCCTTTCCCTATTTCTCTGTGAGACAGAGAAGAAGCAGTGGAGGATCTCAGGTTTACCATTTAGCTCATGTGTTTCTCTGTTGTCCAAGATCACAGCTTCTCCAGTCTTGGTTGTCTTAGTTGCTTTCTACTACCTTTAAATAGCTATTTATTGATGTATCTATCCTTTCTATTTGTTACTGGTTAAAGATTTGTCTTATTCAGTGTACTTCATTATAGTAAGAAATAAAAGTTTCTAAAATTCATGTGTGCTCTTTTTGTTTCTGTACATCCATGATATTGGTACAGCATTCGTATGTGATCTGGATACTTAGATGAATCTGCCCCCTATTTCTCTCCTTAATTTCTGTTTTGGCTTTGAATAATCTCATTTGAAAAGAAAGATGCTAAGTCTTTCTTTGGTTTAGCCATGAAGAACAGGTAGCAATGTCTGCTTCCCAGTCTTATTACCATTCCCTATTCCACCCAGAGCAGAATGAATTTCTGCAAGAAGTGGGACATTTATTGTCCCGATCAGAGTTTCGCCTCTTTCTTTTCCCATGTCTTCAGCAAAACAAAGGAGGTTAAAACTTCCTCATTGATCTGCAGTAAATAGGGAATTTCATGTTACATAAGTTTGCTGGGTCTCCCTAGTTGAGTTCTGAAGTGTAGGTTTTCCTCTGAGTTTGCGTTAGCTTTTTCCATTCCCACCTTCCCTTGAGGTGTGAAAACTCAGAAAATGGAATGTAAGTTGTTTAATATTATATTTTGAGAGCAACTGATTCTTTTAACTGCTGGTTATCTTGCACTTGAACTTTAAAAGCTCGGTGGGTATGTATAGGTGGCAGCCACAGTTCTCCATGTGATTTTACTAAATTCAACATTTTTTAAAAGATCAATGGACTAGGACTAATACTTTCATCAAGAACACAATAAAAATCGTCCAGTTTTCATTGTACTATGTAGATTTCTAATTAATAAGTGTTTGTTCTTTTCTAGAATTGGGTTAATGTTTTGGTAGTCTAAGATACGTTAGGGTGCCATCATATTTATATGTCATATGTGCAAGTATATGTCAATCAAAATTTCCATTGTCATACCTGTAATCAAGAGTGATCAAAGATATAAAATAATACATTTTGGGAGTAAAGACAAATAAAGCACTAATTCAGCTTTTGCAGAACAGAAACATATCCTTTTTTTCATTTTGTAAATCAGATTCCCTTCTATAAACCTGTTTCCAGGCAAAATTTATGCCTTGACTTTTAATGTTCTGTAGGAATCCTCTTGACCTAAACAATAAGTGTTGACTGTTTCCTAGCAACAAATTAAATGTTAGTACATTCTTGATACTTTTTTCACTTCAGAAAACTGTTTATTAAGGTCAAGGTTAATTAACACTTCAGATATTAACCAAGACCCCTAGTTACAGTTGAGAGTTATTCCTGTAAATGTCACCAGATCAATTATAGGAAATAGAGGCTATTTATGATCTCACTCACTGTTAGTTAGCATATGGAGTTGTTTGTATATAATCATAGTGAATCATGGCAATTTTTCTCAAGGCAGTACTCTAACCAGCAATTGCCAAATTCTAATAAAACATTTGGTGTAGAGCCAAATGGGTAATTCTTCTCTTTTATATCTATCTATATATGAAGAATTTCATGTGGTGAAACAAGGCATAATAAAATCTAATTGAAAAAAAAAAAAAAAAAACTTCAGAAAGAAAACTAGAAAGTGGTCCCCCATCGGCAAAATCTATTTGTGAGCTGAAACATCCTTTGTTAGGTCAAATCACACTACCTTCTGATGTCTATCTTTGGTCCATTAGTTCCCAAATTTCAATTCAACTGAAGAACAATGCACTGAAAACAACCTACAATTTCCTGGGTCCCCAAAATAAAGTGAAATTGAACAACACGATTTTGATAATGGAAAAGCACTTTCTTGCTCCTCAGTAATGAGTCCAATGAAGCGTTAGGAGAAATCCACTGTGTGTATAGTTACTCTTCCATGAACCATAGACAAAAAAATATTTTTAACCAGTAATTTCAACATGCACTCAAGCACAGACCACGGACTAATGTACTGTCCAAGAACTGCCAGAGAAAAAAAGTAATTTCTGACCTTGTTTATCACAAGTGAAGATCATGGAAGTCTAAAAGAGGTGACCTTAAATACAGAATAAAAGAGCACCTCATTTTAATATCGGGGAAGTGGGAGTTACATGTAAAATAGGTTCTGATCTAAAGTAAGCCCCCAATGATGTTAAGATAAAGACAGAGAATCAGGCCTAACTGAATAGCTAATGACATGAAAACACCCACAGCATTTAATGAAATGCTTGAAGGAATCAATTCTTAGGTAAGAGGAAATGGAAACAGAGATGAGACAAGTAATTTAACATCCAAGAAATTTCCTAAATAATTTTTGGTTATATTTGTATTAATAAGCCTTTTCTCCCTTCTTTAATAAAGCAGCATCAGTGAATTGATGAATTTTACCCCAAAAAGGTCTACAGACACTTAAGCCTTATGTCCAAAAAATTGATTTTTGTCTTTCAACAGTAATAAAGATTCCACCAAATCTTTATTGTTAACAAGTACAGAATTTAACATTTTCTTCTTTTTTTCTCCTTCCCCCTATATATTAAGACTCTCAACATTTAGATAGTTGCTATAATTGAAATGGCTTTAGTGCGGTCCTGTGGTTTCATGTGTTGGAAACATGGATCAGAGGTGGGGCCTAGTGAGAGGCCCTGCCATCCATTGAGGGCGCTACCCTTCTAGGGGTTGAAGGTCATTCTTAGGACACCTTGGTAGTTCTCTGGAGAGGATGGATTTTTGTAGAAACTTGATCCTGGTCCCACCCAGCTTTCCAGTTTTCTGTCAGTAATGTGACTTCTTGTTGCCACTGTGCTCCCACACCATTGTCAACCACCATGTGGTGACACAACCAAGGGGACCTTTGCAAAGTCCTGTGCCAAGCTATCTGGACTTTCAGCCTCCCAAACAAGGAGGTATATGAACCTCTTTTTGTTATTATATTAGTATGCCTCAGGTATTTTGTTACAGTAACACAAAATTAATATAATGCTTAATTATTAAATATAATACTTTTCAATACATTTGCAATATGGAGTTCTTGTTATTTGAATCAAACAGTTTTATATACAGTTTTATACTGCAGCAATTAGCAATAATTCTAAAACCATTCTCAGCTAAAACTATTAATGCACTAGTCTAGTTTCTAGGAGGGAAGCTCCTATATAAATTCTGTAACTATAATCCAAATAAAATTTTTGGACACTGAAATAAAATTTAAATCATATAAATCAAAAATGAACCACAATTAAAAATATATATACCATATCTCTCTCAATCATTACAACAATGTTCCATTAAAAGTTTGACAAAAAATATCTACATGGAGATACCTTTAGTATAAGTAAAATTAATAGGTCCAGAGAAATAAATCTCCACTCAAAAAATCAAGAATATGTTCCAAATGGAATATTCACCCTAAAACAATTTCCTTTTCTGTGTTATAATTAGGAAAACAAATGACAGTGACTTCTAAACAAAAAACTTACGCTGCTTAATGACCATATAACATATATAGAAAAAAAAGCTAAAATATCAGAGAAAAGGAATTTGATATGAAAGAAAGACATATATTACCCTTTATTTCATGTTGGCTTGCTTCTCGTCTTCTCTCTAGTTCTTTTCTGTCATAATTCAACCGTTTTAAGCACATAATTCCATACTGTAAACTTGTTCTGTTATTAAAAAAAAAAACATTAAATTAACTCAGCAGGTGGAGACTGTCCTTTGCTGAATAATATACAACACTATGCACCATTTCTTAGGGCATCAGGCTGATAAATGACATTTCCAGTTCAATCCTCCAGTATTGGAAGGAAATAAATTTATAATTATTCTAGGCACACAATGCTTACAAAGCATTTTCTTTCTAAAGAGGAGAAAAACTATTTGCAAAATAAGAAAAACAGCTTTGAAAATGATCTATACATCTCTGCCTTCCATTTACTCTCTCTATATTATGTGCTAACAAATTCATATTTTACTCATTTGAAAAGAATTTAAAGTCCCCTTAAGGAGATTGAAGGGATCTTATTGGAAATGGATACCCTATTCTTAAGCTGATGATAAAATAAGCATAAAAACATGAGTAATTTCAATAATACAATAGAGCACCAAATACGAAAAGGAACAGGCAACAATTCTAAGTGATAACAGAGCATTACAGAGAGAGAGAAAGAGAGAGAGAAAGTCAGCAGATATTGAAACTGTGAAAAGGAGGAATAGAAAATTGATCCTTAAAAGATCAGGTAGCAGGAAAAGGGTTATTAAGGAAAATGTTGCAGCGTCAGGAACACAGGCTTGCAGATGAAATGTCAAAGGTGTCCTGATGGTGAGGCATTGCATCCAGAATTGAAACCCAGGCCAGGAAGTAGGAGGAACACTGTTACAGAAGGAGAGTGGGGTGTTTTCAGGACAGCCTTGCATTTCGTGTATGAAATACATCCAGGTGAATGAGAATTACTGGATGATTTTCAGAGGAGGAAGGAAGGAATGACAAGGAGGAAGGAATTTTTTTTTTTTTTTTTTTAGAGAAGAATTTCATAGCAAAAAAGACATGGAGTATAAGTAATCCTAGAGGATAGGCAAACCAATTAAGGGACACAGCCATGAGTATGAAAATCAAATCCAGACACTAGAGATGTCCAGGGAGAAGAAATTAGAAGATTTGGTGATATTACATAGAAGGCCAATGGCAGTGTGATAGGAAAAATAAAATCTCTAGATTTAGAAACACAATCATTAGCTATTGGTAAAATTGAAGTGTTAAAGAAGACAAACATTTAAACATATACACTGGCTAGGTGACATGTAAATGTTAGATGCATTTCCAAGCTCTGCATTTTAATAAAAACAATTTTAAGTCAAATATTTCAGAATCAGAGAAAGAAAGAATGAAAACGAAAGGAAAGAAGGAAGGAAGGGAGGGAGAGAGGAAGGGAAGGAAGAAATCAATCTACATTTGGTGAGTGTGCTGGGCTAAAGTATGTTCTCCTCAAATTCATATGATGATGCTCTAATCCCAGGTACCTGAGAATGTCACTGTATTTGGAGATGATATTTAAAAGGTAATTACATTAAATGGGACCACAAGGGTGGTCCCTAATCTAATGACTGGTGTTTTTGTAAGAGGGAAAATGTGGACAGAAACAGTTGGAGCAGGAACTCACAGAGGAAAGATCATATGAGAATACAAAGAGAAGGTGGCAATCAAGTCAATAAGAGAGACCTCAGAAGAAACCAGACCTGTCAACACCTTCATGTCATATTCATACCTTCTAGAACATAGAGTAGGAGGATATCAGAGTGTAACATAGAACTTAAGGTCTAGTATAGTAAACCCCCTCTGCCTGCTACCTGGTAAACAACTTGAGGAAAGAGATTGCATTTCATTCACCTGGGTCCTCAAAGCTATCCAGCAACACAATCAAGTGTTTTATTCTGAAAATTAATGTACAAATATGCAAAATCACTAAAAGACATGTAAAATCAAAAGGCACAAATATGCCTTTCATAGAAGAATTTTTTTCTCAAAAATTTTCAAGTATTTCCCTAAATTATAACTTATAACCACGTTTATAGGGTTGTACTACAAATATTTTTATTCTTCATAAATAATTTCAATATATGTACACCTACAAAAACTACAAACACGGAATTTCCTAAAGATTCAGCCAAAAAAAGAAATCAACTTAGACTCTATGAAAATTAACTTTTCTGTAGAAATATTTGCATAAACTTTGGGTATATAATACAAACAGCTCTACCTTGTAGTCTCTGCCCTATGCTGCCTGGAAATATTTTTCCAAGTGGATGTACCCAGACATTTTGAATAGCACAAATTTTTAATGTCTTAAACATCTATTTTTGTTTTAATAACATACACCTTATTTTTTGTTTCACTTTAATATTCTTTGGCAAATACCTACCGATGAAAACTATCTACCATTTTTAAATGGACGCGAAGATCTTTCTTTGTTAGATGATCTAACATTCTTGCATCAACCAAGCATTCCATAAAATAACTTCTGTACTGAGGTAACCCCAGGCTGGGCAGCCATTCATTTCCGATCCATTCATGGTTCATGTCTCCATAAGCCAGGGTCTGTAGAAAAACCGGACACTAGAATTGTTTTATAGCAGTCAAGTTTCTTAACCAATAAAGTGAGATGGTAATTGGAGGATATTACCCATTATTACAACTGATATTCAATTACTGTGATATATGAAAAGAATGGAGAAATAATATTAAGCCTATAATATTTTATTTACTTTCATACAAAACGGAACTCTGAATACATTTATCAAATTATTTGCCTATAGAACATAATTGACTGTTCACTTTGCATTCTCAAAAGGAATTACATTTTGTCTAAACATGTACTTTGTTAATAAATAAATTAGAATCCAAGATATACTATGAATTTTGAGCTTTAAGATTCCTTCTTTATATTCAGTCTATTTAATTTAATTTATATCTGTCAGCCAATACTCCAACATTTCCCTCTTTTCAACACTCCTATTGCCATTGCTACCAGGTCATAGCAAACCTGGATATGAAATTAAAGCTTCAATGAATAGAGAAAAGAGCAATGAGGTTAGGCAGACAGAATACTGAAACATTATATCAAAAATATTATTTCCTAGAAGAGCAGGTAGGCAGAATTCCATAAGGATCATAATCATAGTCCTTTCTAGAAATCAATCAATTTAAATTGTACTTAAAGAAGCAGGGCATGATTAAAAGCTATGAAAGATAATCTAATTCTTTAATATAGTAATAAGAACTGATCTTGCCAAATATTGACCAAAACAACTGAAATAAAAACCAAATCAACTGTTACTACTCAACTAATTTTTAAAAGCTAATTATTCTCTCTCTCTTAACACAGGCTTTCCTATAAAATCCTATTTATACCTGCTTTTTACTGCATAAAAATCAAACCAGAAATCCACAATTATAATTTGTGTATCTACTGAAATTCTTAACGTTGATAAAACTCTTAAGATCAAAATTCAATGCAACCCTATGTTATGGCAATATGCTTAAATATAGGTCCTAATAGTATTACTCAAATTTTTCTTATATTTGAATGTTTGAATCACACTGAACATAATACACATTTATTCTTTCAATTATCCAACATGGAGAAATACTGAAAAAACTGTGCAGCTTCCTTAGAAACATGTTTATTGAAAGAATACATTCTCGTTGCCTACTGTAATAAAAGGGAGTGACTCTGTGTGCAGTCTGCAGGGCTGACACCTGTCCCTCATACACCTGTATGAGCCCCAGTCCTCAAACACTCTGCAGGATACCCTAAGGTTTATGGAGCTCCAAATTAGCCTTTTGAAATCTGCCCCCATAGATCCAACTTGAGTGATTACTGTTAAAATACATTCAGGGATGATTTCAGAGATACTGAAGTTACAGACCATTCTTTGGGGAAGAAATAAAATCACCCTGTTTTAGAAGCAAATCATGAAATGATAATCATCTTATTTGAAAACTATCCTATTTAAAAAGACATACATAATAAATATTTAAATATACATATCAGTTTACTATTAAGATAAGTAAAAATTTCAAATATTTCAAATATGATTTATAATAGTTTCCTAATTTTTATCCTCACAGCCTACTAAATGATAGTTGGCTTAAAGCATATAAATTTCCTACCTGGGCCCAGCTTCCTTCCTCAGATTCTTTCTGTGTTAGCAGCCGGAAATGATTAATAAAGCAGGTAAATATAAATTAATTTCAAATGAATACAGAAATTTTTTTCTAGCAAGAGTGACATTTTAATACAAAATGTTAGCATTATATAAGCAGATAAATACATAGATTTTTAAATTACAATTTACAATAATCAATCTCCTAGATCAAGAGCAAATACAGGGCAATAACATAGCTCTGAATTTATTCTAATTTAAATTTAGATATATGTATACATATTGGATTTTCATGATATTGCAAACATTTGATCTGATCATTCCAAATCTTTTTAATTCTTAAGTAGGTAATTTTCCAAATGTAATATGTTATAATACAAATTCTGATTTTATATATATATATATATATACACACACACATCTATCTATATGATAGAGAAACCTTATACAAAGTACATTACTGAAGCAAAAATAGTAACTATATTTTAAATATTTTATGGTAATCAAATGGATTTCAACAACAGTCAATAAAATAAAACAAAAATCAAGTACAACAAAACTAAATCAAAAATGAAATTAGTATGTGACATTTCCATTTTATCCATCATAAACTTCCAGATGATCAATGTTCCAAATAGGGATAAAACTGAAAGCACATTGAATTAAAAAGAAGTGACAAAAGTGAAAATATATGATATGCCCAACTTTACTACTTTAAATGAAAAAGGACTATGTATGACATTGTATTTTAAAAATTGAGTAGAGTCCCTAAGAAGTAATTTTAAACTGTGCTTTTGAATAACTGATATGTTAAAGCATAACAAACTACATGATTATTTTTAAAATGAGGATTCAATCTCAACTTTTGTACAAAATGTTTAATTTGGGCTGGTAACAGGTGAGACCTGTTAATGTAGCCAATGCCAAGTGATATTTGTTATCAAAAATTTGCAATATTGCAAAATGGGTAGTTTTATCAAATTTTTATTTATTAACATACTACAAACATTATATTTGCTACAAGTAATCTAACACTTTCGTTTAAATATGTCAAAGTCGTGTTGTAAAATAAAATTGTCACAAAAATATTAGTTATCGTTGCATGCCATTATATAAAAGCAGCATAAAATAGTTTTTTCATCTGAACAGCATTAAAATAATTTTCCTTCAGGTTCAATAAAGCTGTAAAGACTAACCGTTTTTGCTGGAGCTGCAAGATTTTCCATTTCTTCATGGGTCACCCAAACGTTGCCTGAAGGCTAGGGAGGAGCCCAGAGAGAAGCAAGGAATCCAGTAGGCAAGGGGGTAAAGAGAAAGGCAGCACCTCTGTGAGTAACAGCAACTCAGCTGGCCACAGTGCCCCTGCCCTAGTAGCATGCAGGAGAGACAGCCTGGGTGTTTGGCTCAGGACTCCCTTTTAATTCTACTCAAGGGGATCAAAATAGACAGAAGCATGGAGTGAAGCTCATGGGGGGTAGCTTTCAAAGATACTTCTGTGATTATTAGAAAAGGGGCATGGTCAAAATTTGCATTTCAAAGGTATGTAACTATCAGACCATTTCTGTAATAATGAAGAACTGATTAGAGAAGAATGCAGGGCTTTTTTTTCTTCAAAAGATGATGACACAGATGCTTTGTTGTATTATTACCAAAATTTCACTCAAATAATTTTGATTCATCAGTGTCCTTGGAGAGAGAAGATCGATTGTCAATATAAAGCTGAAAGCACTATCATAACCTGTCTGGAAATCAGCATCAGTTTTTTTCCAGATAATGTTTTCCTTTTGCAATTCAGTAAACATGTCATTTTTCTGTGTTCTTACACATTAAAAAGAAGTAAAATGCCATTTTTTATTTAATAAAAGATATTTTTGGCCTCACTAAATACTGTCAAATGCATAATTTATACATTTTCTTATTTTTCAGCAGTATTCTATACTATTATAGAGAAAAAAAAAGGCTATTCTATAGTGCAAAAAAATCTATTCTATTATGAAGTCACATTTGATTTCTAAATAAGGCAATATTTGATATTAGTTCTACTGTGATGGAAGAACCAGATTTGATAATAAGATGAAATTATAAGAACATTATGATGAAGAACCAGTGCCAGGGGAAAGCTTTAATTTTCCCCTCCTTCCCTCTGTGAGCCTCTCTCCAGGGAACCTAATTAATGCTGGGTCCCTATCTATTGGAGTGTAAATAGCTTTCCCTAGGAGTCTGATGGCTCCCTCTTGAAATGTAAACACCACTGGGATAGACTTTCAAGGCCAGAGATTGAACAGGTGCTGGTGAAAAGAATCATTTCTTCTTATACTTTGTAACTTTCTCAACTCTGTAGGAATGTAGCTATATTACTTAATTGCTAGTGTAAATTATAGGTTACTATGCCAATTAACTGCTGTCTAGACTATAACCTCGTAGGCTTAGTTCTTAGAGATATAGCTCTTAGGGAGATGAACACAAGTTACCTTTAGTGACTGCTGCCTGTGGTAAAGGCCACTTCATGATAACAATCGCAAATGTTTCACTGTCTTGTTCTATACCTGTGAACTACTTATTGCAAGTTCCCTGTGCATGATATTTGGATACCAAGGCCAAGAACTCAACCCCACCAATGTTGTAAGAAATGATGTCCAATTTCCTATAAATGTAGCTCAGGGAACAAACCTCAGAGCACTAGCTCAGCTGGGTCTGCTGGAGTAAATAAACCTGAGTTCTCCAACCTTCCCAGTGGTGCTTGGTCTCTTGCTGAGCATGATTTCCATAACATTATATACTGAATAAAGAACACTTTCTAATTCAAAGTCCTTAGAGTAATATACAGAATCAGCATATATTTAAAGTATGGGTTACTGGAAACACTTCTCATCAGATTCTACAATTTCACTGGGATGCTTTAAAAACTGTAAGGTTGCCCAAATACTCATGAAATTTACATCCTATGTATGACTTGTAACTTTTTTTGGAAGGGGTCCAACTTTAAAGAATTGGAAACAGCAAAGTTGATGCTCAACCACCATGTGTAAGTCAGCACTATAATTCACTGTAGACTTTTCTACCACTTGCCTAATACCATGGCTAACTTTCTTTGTATTATAAATAATGTAATCCAATATAATTTAAAAAGTGACCATATATAAACTAAATTGTTGGGTTTAATTTTATATAAATGAAATATCATATAAATGATGTGTGTGTGTCTAACACGCTGAGCTGGGTAGGATAGATTTATAATTACAAGTAAATCACAACAATTCCAAATGTTAGATATCACATCTATAGAACTCTCATTCTCTTAGTGCTTTAGAATTTTAAGGCTAGCCCATGTTTTCCTATAAGAAAAATCTGTGCACTCTTAGAAAATACGTTTTAGAATATAGGAGCCATTTATATCATTAAAAGCCCCTCCCCTCTAAGACTTCCAGATTTTGGAATGGTGTTCATTATAAACAGAAAGTTGTACAGGCATATATTAAATATCAGATCATTTGGAAGATAATTGTTTTTATTGACCTAGGAAGAGTGTACTGTATTTAGAAGTACTTCAAACATATCTGTCACATTCTCTGTACACCTGTTGATCACAATGCTCTGCTAGAGTGGCTGTAATTTTGTTCAAAGTGAGTTTTAATGATGAATATTTGGAGAAAAAAATCATTTAAGTCAATCTGATTTGTACTAGTTTCTCCTTTGCTTCTGAATCCAAACAATGAATCTTTCACTCCTTCCAAAAGAAACTTGACCAGTATTATCTCATATTATAATAGAAATATGAATAATCTCTTAGGTTATTTTAAAGTCTGTGTTTGCCAGTTTACCACTGTATTTTAGAATGTGGAAGATGCTGGAAGCTATGTTTTTTATCTGTATCTTTATTTGCAGAATGAGTATATATCCAGGGCACTTTGCTGAAATGTTATTGACAAATACAGTTGTGTGTCAAGTGTTTCCATTTGATGTGAGGTTTTACTTATGAAGAGCATTGCCTGCCTATAAACTTGTAACCCACAAGACAGCTTCTACAAACCTAATCTAGTAGAAATTAGTTGAGGTTTGAATGAGCTTATTTTATAAGCAAGCCCACATAAAGCAAGTGAGGTGTTCTTTCCACCTTCCTCTAAGTGTGTTGTGAAGGAGTGGTTTAGAGCTGAGAGTTTCAGAGAAGAGTATCCCTAATGGAATAGCCAGAGCAAGAAACTCTGGGCAACCAAAGGTCATAAGGGCACTGGTGCCATGGAACCAAGGATAAAGAGAACACAAACAGTGGATTGGAAAGGCATAAAGGACAAACCTCACAGAATTTGGCTGTGCTCCTCTGAGAGCCCTCAGCATCATTTACTCACTATGGCTGGCAGCCTGTGCTGCAACCCCTCAAATATCTGAACTGGGGAATGCAAAACAGTTGTCATTATTTGTGGCTAATATCATCTGAGCCTAACAGATGATTTATAAAAATTCATTTACATTTATCAAATTATCATCAGGAGGCTTGGGTTCTAGAATTGCCACTTTGTACTAACTACTCTGGGACCTTTCTAAACCTCTCTTAAATTTCAGATTCTACATCTCAAGTGAAGCAAAAAGTATATATACTTCATACTCAGATATACAGAACTTTAAATTATAATATAGTATGTTCTAACCCAGGACTCAGATGAGCAGCAAGTGAAATTCCAGGATCCTCAATTTAAGGAATCACTGACTTTCAGTCTTGTGTAAATGCACGTTTGACACCTGACAATGGGAACTTCTTTAAGTTGTGCTAGCCTGGAGATGCCTTGTCTGCCTCCTCAGTACAGATTGAGTACTTAGAAAGTATTATCAAATGAGAAGTGAGGAGAAAATTCCTAATGAATATGAAGAATTCAAGTACTCACCCAATTAAATCATTCTGGAAAATGTTATCAAAAGATAAATGTTAAAATTAACTTAAAAATAACTCATGAAAATGGGGTGAGGGGGTGGGGGATGGAAAGATCGTAGAATGAAACAGACAGTATTACCCTATATATATATATATATGTATGATTACATGAATGGTGTGAATCTACATTGTTTACAACCATAGAAATGAAAAATTGTACCCCATTGTGCACAATGAATCAAAATGCAATCTGTAAAAATAAAAAAGATTTTTTAAAAAAAGTAAAAAAAATTATAACTCATGAAAATTAATCAGAGGAAAAGTCTCTTGCAGTCAAAGATACAGGATCAGTAAGTCAGCTAGATCTCAGAATCACCCTAAATCTTATCTTGCTCAAAGTAACTTTTGTTATGACCTAGGTATTTTTAAGTATTGTTTTACTGTATAGTTCAATTACAAATTAAAGTAACTTGAAATTTACATTTTACACTCAAATGACCTAGATTCATATTTCTCCCCCTCTGAATTTTTGCTTCTCATTATAAGAGATTTTTTTCATTCGTTTAATTTGTCTAACTATACCTCACTTAATTTCTACTCAGGGTTGAGACTTAGGAGGCTAATAACAATGAAAGGAGGGCCAAAGCAGGCTGAAAGAATGCAGTAACGAAAGAAGGAAAACTGGTACAGAGAAGGAAGCAGAAGTGACTTTTTAGGAGCTCAGATTTGGGGTCAAAGCACACACGGGTGTGACCTGAAATGAGCCACTTAAGTTCTCTATCTCTGTTTTCCCCACCTGTAAAAGAGACAAATAAAAGCCCCAATCTCATAGTGTGAATGTAAGGCTTGAATGAGTTATTACAAGTAACTCACTTAGGACAGTGACTGACTCTTAGCCATTGGTATTGATTATTGAAGTTGGTGTTGCTGTAATTCCACTGATTTCTATTGCTGTAGAAACTACCAAGCAACTTCCACTGAACCAAATCTTTGGTTCAATAAATACTTTTTATTTCCCTTATACATTGTAGTATCTAATGCCTGCCTCATCCCTTATGTTGCTGCACAAACTGTTGCAAAATATAGTTGCCAAAGATCATTTGTCTTTGTTTCCAAATCTATTTATTTCCACTGCACTTGCTTTTTCTTTTTTAGATTGTGCAATTTAAGTAAATATTATATGAAAAAAGAAATTTTGCTCACACATGAACAGTAAGTTGAATTATTTCAAAAAACCAGATAAAGGCAAATCTGAAAACACAGAATCAATGAGATACAATTTTATCAAAGTTTGGGGAGCAAAGTATAAATGTCCAGAAGGATTTGTACTCAGATATCTCTTTGAGTTATCCAGAAGTTATCACTTAAACGTAAACATCAACAAAAAGTTGAACTAGAAAAAGGGAAGACTTAATGAATGAGGTCATAGATAATGTGGAACTCTAGGCATTGGAAACTACTCTAAGAAAAGTACCAGAGGCATCCTCTAAATTTGCAAATGGCTGATTGTTCACATACTTTTACTTAAGAAAAAAGACTGCATTTTTTCTTTGTGATATCTCTCTTGAGCCAAATTTTAATTAACTGATTATCTCCATCCCTATTCAGATAGGTAAAAAGGTCTTCCTCAGTAGTAGTACTTTAATAAAAAGAAACAGAAAGTTGGAAGATTAGGCTGACCCAAGGAAATAATAAAGGTAACCTTCAGACTTTCCTTGTGGGGTCCAGTTCATTTCATGTAGACAGAAAAGGAGGCAGAATCAGACTGAAGTTCTAGTCAGTTAATAATGAAACAAAATAGAAAGCCCTAATACACATATGCACACACACACATGCCCTTAGATAGATACACCTGACTAAGGAACCTAACCATATAAACATGTTTCCATGATTTGAACTAACAGCAGTGTTCTCAGAGATATGGCAACATTTCTTTTAAAGCACAAACTGCTTTTGTATTTTCTAAGTATAAAATCTAACATAATTTTAGGTGATATCTTTAATTTGTCAATCTTTGTTTTATGCATTAGATTTGTGTGTGTGTGTGTGTGTGTGTGTGTGTGTGTATGTATGTGGTATTGGGGATTGAACCCAGGGCCTTGCACATGCTAGGTAAGCACTCTACCACTGAGCTACATCCCCTGTTCCTCTTTATTTTGAGAGAGAGTTGCCCAGGTTGGCTTCAAACTTGCCATCCTCCTACCTCAGTCTCCTAGGTATTTGAGAATACCTAGGTATGTGTCTCTGTATCTGGTTACATTTAGATTCTTGACTACAATTTTATGTGAACCTTTTGTTTCAAGAAGCAAAATCTATTTGAAATATATGGGAAATGAGTAAATTTTCCATGTAGATGGGGTGAAAGAATTATTTAGTAGATCATTTTTAAAGTTTGAGACACAACTTGTCTCATGTATCCTGCATCAATAGTTAGCAGATGGCAAATATCCCCTGGGAATAAAGAGCTTTTATAATTAATAAAATGATAAATATTCTAATAATTTTAAGGAAAAATTGAAAAGGTTGTGAATAGATAACACATATGAATAACTAGAGCAAACAAAATATTTTAAAAATTCAACTTTACTAGTAATTTTAACTACTACTGCCAAAAAGAGAAGTGGCAACACAAAATAATTTGAAAATTAAAGTTTTTAAATGTTAAGAATATAAATACCCTATTTACAAATATTGCTATGCAAATAAACATAGCTCATGCAACAACATAGTTACATGTTCAAATTTTATACATAATGAAAACTGTTATATAAAAATCTATCTAATAGTAGTGATTTCCATTGCATTGCCACAAAGATATGGAGAATTTAAAAATTTTATTGGCATTTTAATAGTTAATGAAATGAGGAATATACTCACGTTCTATTACTAAGTGTCAAAAGAGTAGGACACAATAATGTGCTATGTTAAATAACATACTATTCTTGTTTGGTCTACTGGGGGATAAATCAAGAAGAGAGAACTTTAAAATGGTTTCCATAATTGCATAATGGTAACTCAGGAGAGGAACCAAACCCAGACTCTGAAAGTTCAGAGTAAATTTTTCAGAGACATTATATAATGCCTCTGGATGGATGCATTGGGTGGGGACGGGGGGCACATCTTGTGATTCTGGTGGGAAGAAAGTTCCAGGCTGAGCAATTGCAGAAAAAAGCAATTGTAAAAACTCACAAATGATATAGAAGTTTAAGAAATGAAAGTAGTTCTACACTGTTGGAATCTGTATTTAAGGAAAAAAGTCTTTGAGGTGGAATGAGATGAGATCCCTAGGAGTTTCATAAGCTCTCTCCACTTCTCCTGTTCTGTAAACAAATGAGTGTAGTCTTATCATTAATATTTTGTAATTAAAATTGTCTCTGTTTAAACAGTTTTAGAAAAATAGTGCTTTTTTTCCATTAAGGAATGGCCCATGTTGAGAAATAAAAATAATAAAGTATATCCAAATTTTTTAATCTAGAGTATGGGACTTTGCTTTTATTTATGCAGGATTTTAAAGTTTTTATATTTTTTTCTTACACGTGCTCCTCACATGTAAGTGTTGAAATAAACCAATTGTGATTCTTTTTTCAGCTGAAAATTAGTAAGGAAACTCATCAGATCTGAAAGTGGTTTGCAACAATTTAATGGCCTTCTCAGTTTTAATTTAGGTGTTATGAATTGTGTTTTAACCTAAGCAATACTCTAGCTATAGTAAAGAGTTTTTATCTTCATTTGAAAATTATATTATAGGTAAGAGTTTTTAAATATATATATATATTATATATAATATATATATATATATAAAACATGGTATTTAGAAAGAAGTTAAAATGGAAATATGCAAGAAAGATTAAGTCTTTTGAATCTGACCTTGAATTTATGACATTAGAATCTAGAATATTAGAAAGGAAAATAAGTCTAAACATGATAGAAATGAAGCAAACTCTATAAAACTATTTAAGGCTATATATAAAAAAAAGTTATTATCAAGTTAATTTTGTGCCTGAAACCTGCAAAAAAATAATATCACTTTTCTGGCTTTTACCCACTTCCAAATTTATCTCATGCTCCTATATTTTGTTACATTGTATAAAACATGGTAGAATGAATCAGACACAACTTTCCTATGTTCATATATGAATACATGACCAGTATAACTCCACATCATGTACAGCCACAAGAATGGGAAGTTATATTCCATGTAAGTATAACATATCAAAATACACTCTACTGTCATGTACATCTTAAAAGAACAAAGAAAAAAGAAAAAAAGGGATTGTAGAATCTTGTTAACATCAGATATCATATCCTTTATCAACAAAATATATAATTCAGGAAGGAAATAAATAAGGAATGAAGTATTATTTGGGAGTTTCTATAAGTGTTTGAACTTATCATCATGCTTGCCTGCTTATTCTGTTAATCTAGCATTAACCTAATGTTAGGAATAAAACATAAAAATGATTGGTGATTTATAAATTATAAGGAAGCAGATTTTGAAGGGAAGCATTCCACTTGGTGTTTGTAAAACATCAAAACTCATATAATTTCATCATGATGAAAATTGCTTAAAAGTTAGTAGTTAGCATTGCATCTTCAGAAAGCACTAATGCTTATAGCTCCATCTCCTAAGATTCTGGATTACATTTTAAAAATAAAAGAATAATAAAGAAAAAAATCCCTGTAAAACAGTACACTCAGGATCTTGATGCTCAGTAGAAAACTCTAAACTCTAGTCTAAATGCTAGCTCAAAAGTCTGTCTTGGTTGTAGCCTTCAAGTCTGATATGAATCGCAGCTCCTCAATTGAAAACCCATTAAAAGTAGCAGCAAGGTTAATGAAGAGCAAGTTAAATCTCTTTAGAATAATTGGTGATGACATTGAAATGTGTGCTGTCACATTTTGCTCTGTGGACTTAGACATGCTGCTATTTGCCCAGCACCAGGGAAGGGTGGAACACAAATTGACTCACAGTTCGTGATGTTGGTGGAGCTGAAGGACTTGTTAGGGAAACCATCTCCTGGATTGCTAATCGGAGTTTTAAGCGATGCAAAGGATTGCTGATTCCAATTTCTCTCTGGATCTCAGTATCTGATAAAGCAGACATGATGGCACCACTCTTTACGTTGGCTCGGCAAGCTGCCACATACCAGGCAGGCATTCCCAACCAGAGCTGTTAGATAAGAAATCACACACACAGGTTGTAATAATAACAATTAACATCTTAGTGTCTTTTATGTTCCAGGGATTATTCTAAGCACCTTACATATGTAAACTCATTTATTGCTCATACTCCATGAAATAAATGCTATTATTATTTTCCCTGGAGGAGATAGATGCACAGAGACATTATGTGATTTGTTTGAAAATACCTATTAGGTAGTAATGGATCCAGGATTGTGAAATTGTGAAAGTGAAAACTACCAAATTCCCTCTGTGTATAAGGACAAGAAGAAGAGCTGTAAGTTGCAATTAGTAAGGGGTTCAATTGATATGTTTATTTAATAAGTGACTTCAATTCATAGTTTTCTTTTGAAATTGTGAGTTTGGAGAGATTTTGTTACAGAATTAGACAAATTTACTATCTCCAGTCATGTGATTTTGAACAAAACATACAGGGTAGCTAAACCATCTTTCCCACCTACCTATGAACACTTGAGCCACAGAAACCCTGAGATAATGAATGCCATGTTTTGGTAGAATTTGTTATGCAGTAGTTGATAACTAATATAGGCATCTATATGAAGTGTGTGTGGGGGGGGGTGGGAGTTCAGAAACAAATGCTAAATCTCTGAAGCAATGTGACCTGGGCTGTGACTGAGAAAAGAAAAAGGGAGAGGAAACTTAAGCACAATGACTACATAATTTATGCAATTGTCCTGCAAGTTTGGCACAAGGAATTGACCATACCATGACAAATACATTACTGATGATGGAGGATAGGACTGATTTCTTACTTCATAAACTCAAACTAAATTTATAAACTAAAATTCAAAATAACCAAACAACTAAATACACCTTCACTGGACCCTAATGATTTTGTACCCCTCTCTTCTAAGATTTCCACACTGGTTAACATTTGCCCAAATGCTTGTCAATACATTGTTACCAGTGTCCTTTGTGATGAGATTTTCAAGTTTTTGATGTAGATAAAAGGTGTTCCTGAAGCTTCAGACTCCCTCCTACACAACATTCTTTATAGACCCTGAACTCCAGGAAGTGGAAGGTGAAATGTTAAGAGCGCTCATTCATTGGATCACCCAGATGATTCATCTTATTTATTCCATTTTATAATTTGAGTCACATTAGGAATCACATTATGAGCAATTTCTGTGTGCTCAGGATAGGTTTAATTAGCACCAACTTCACTGTCTGTCATTTCCTAGCACCTTACTGTCAGTAAATCTGCTTTTTTTTTTTCTTTTTTCTTTTTTTTTATCTGAAGGATTTGTTCATCACTTGCCAAAATAGCAGCTAACTCTGTCAAACTGAAGCTCATCTTATTCGAGTGAAATCTGAACAAAGAACTCCTATCATTTTTTAGGTGTGATGTCTTAAGCATTTTGTCTTGTAATTGATTTTTAAAATACAGTAATTCTAAAGACATGTTTGGAAGAAGCAGCTCTGATTGTTAATATGCTCAAATTTCCCTGACTGATGTGACAGAATAAAATAAAAGAAACAGGCTTGTTTCAGTAAGTTCAACAACAACAAAAAATGCAAAGCATGATTTTATACCTACAAAAGTATTTTTTAAACCAAAGTGAATTTTAATTTTCACCACTGATTATTTAGATATGGATATATGATAATGAAGGTAGTGGTCTTATAACCCCAAGTCATTTAAAACAATGTGTGTTATTGTCTTTATCAGGCAAGAAAATCATAGATTCTGTTTTCCCCCTATTAACATCTTCTAGTGCTGCTAGCAGCAGCTCACACTAAGGAACTAAATGGAAATGATAGTGAATGCCACTCATAAGTGACATGAAGGGGCCCTCTGTGGTCTAATATATATTCCCCTCCCTGTCAATGTCGTCTGCTGCCCTCCCCCTCATTCAGATATTGTTTCTCCAAAAGATCATATTGTGGGGAAATGCTGAATGTGGTTCTTATTTCATTAATTCGAACTAAACTGTATTAACTTATTTATTAATAAACTAAATGAACATCAATTAAACTGATTTTTTTTTCATTTTGGACACAGTAGGTTAACTAAAAGATATGTTCTCTCTTTAATTCCAATTTAATCTAGTCGATCCTTAGATTTCTGAGAACCACGTTCAGGAATTAAATTAGAAGTGAAGGAACAGCTTCCTTATGATTAGGTGGACTTCGTATCTTGGATAACGGAAGACAGCTCTTCTCTGCTCGCGTGGACTAGTGGATCGGAACAGCCATTTTCTTAAAAACGACTGAAAGTGGACCAATAATTACCTGTTCCGCTCTAGACACAAGGAGGGTACCTTTTCTTTTACCTCACTGCCTGCTTTGTTCTGCTACAATCACAGGAAAGTGTCAGGGTGAAATTTCAGTGCTCACAGGTCCCCCGCTAAGGCAAATACTTTCCTCTGTGAGCAATCCTAGGCCACGGGTAAGCTAGGATCCAGAAACCTATCTTTACCTATCTCTGCAAACAAGTAACACGGTGCATCCTAGGTAGGTGTAGCCATAGCGGCTCGTGTCCTTTCTGCCTGTGTCCGCCGCGTGCCTGCGGCCTTCGCGCCCTTTCCCCGGGTCCTTGCACCGCCCTAGCCGGGACAGCAGGCGTTGTGTCCCGCGGATAACCCGACGAGGCCCGGGACTACACGGCCGGCTTTGGTGCTCTTGCAGGTGCCAGGGAGAGTTAACGTAGTTGTGCCGCCAGTATGGTGGTACACCCCCTTTGACATTAGAGGGAATCAAGGACCGTGCTTTGTATGTCTTGAAACTCTATGAAAAGATTGATCCTGAAAAACTTTCGCTAAATTCCATTTTATGAAAGACCTGGGCTTACACAGTTTGGACCAAGTGAAGATTATCATGGCCATGGAAGATGAACTTGGGTTTGCAATTCCTGATATAAATGCAGAAAAGTTAATGTGTCCACAAGAAATTGTTGATTACATTGCAGATAAGAAAGATGTATATGAATAAAATATCAGAGCCCTTTCCCTCAGCGAGAGAGGACTCAGATGATACTGGCGGGTGTGTGGAAGTGAGAACCCACTCTGGGGTCATCACTGACTTTGACAGAGCAGTTCTCCTGGACTTGTATTTAAATTCTCTAAATGTACTACCCTTCGAAAATAAATCTATAAAACCAAAAGAAAAAAAATCCAAAAAACTATTAATGAGTAGTGATTGACATAGGAGTCTTCTGGTTTGATTTTTCTCACCTCTAGCCAAGCCACCACAGTAGGTCCATCCCACTGGGCAAAAGGCAACCCTTTCCTCCGAGCTTCTTCAAGAAGTTCATGCCTAAAGTATACAGCAAAGATCATTTGTCAGTAATGCAGAAAAAGATGCCCATGGCTATTTTTAATGACAGTATTTTAAAATAACCAATAAGCCCCTTCAACTTTTAATGAGATGACATGGAATAAATAAAATTCTTCCTTTGAGTAATAAACACAGATCACACATTGATTTTATTAGGAGTGACACAATGACATCTAAAAATAAATTTCCCCAACATTTATTCACTAAATTTGAATATTATGTGCAAATGAACTAAGAATTTGAATTATATTATCAGCAAAGATCTTATCCCTTTAATATGGCTCATATAATCATATATTATGAGATTTCATAATATAAATATATATATTTCATAATTCTTATTTCATCTCCCTTCTCTCTTCCCTTTACCATTTAAATGGCAGAGAACATATTTGTTTATAGAAACAAAAGATGAATTTGGTCACTTTTGCCCCATTTTTCATAATGGGCTTGATTTCCGGTCTAACCTCTGGGCTCATGAGTAACTAAAACATTAGTTCTTTGTCTGGATTATAAAGCTACATTTTAATTATTTTTGAAGATTTGAACAATATTATTAATGCACTTGATGTTTTGATTACATAATGACAGCTGCCCCAACAGTCAGGCAATGTACATTTTGAATATAACATAGATCATTTAGAAAAATGGAATATGTATTTGGTCACTAAGAAGTATCAGTAAAGAGTAAACCAGGCAAAGAAGACAACCAGGAACACTGGGGCTGTGACACTCAGGAGAGGGTGCAACTTCTTAAGGTAAAAACAAAGGACTATAAAACAAAAACCACTCTGCATTCTGTGGCCTCCAGTTTGAAACTTCTAAGTGACCGATCTGTTCTGAAGTCATCCACGCCCAAGCATGTGCTACTGCTACCTGTCCATCTTGTTGCCCACTCTCTGACCTCTTAACCACTCATAAATAGCTGAAAATCACATCTCATTTAATGAGAACCCCAATATAAGTTGATTTCCATCACTAGAAAGCAAAGTATAAAATTCAACAGTGTATTTATTTTCAATTATAATTACTACTGCTTTTAAAAAAAGTAAAATATGTCAGTGAAAATCAGTGGTTGTTTTTGATGTCAAGATAATGTAAAGAACCCTGACAAATGCATCTGCAAATCCATTGTCCCTACCACTAGGAATTTAGGGCTGATACACACTTACTAAATCAACTTGAGATCATTCCTTATTGAGACAGCAGGACTGTGTTTCCCTTGAGATTCAAAGTGCTGTATATCTGGCCAGGAAAATATTTAGAAATACATTCTCTGTATGATTAAAAACATAGTATGATACTTGCTTTATTTTCAGTGTCTTCCATGCTTAGAAATGCATTGAAGATATTATACATGAACTCTCAAATACAGTATTTGATTATTTCCTACTATTTACTTTTTATTTATTATGATAAACTATATTCATATAACATATAATAAAAAATACTTTCAACACCAGAACTTCCTGTGTTTTTGATAGAGGCTGCCAATAAGACTGCATAAAAATGTAGCAAGGCGGGGTAGGGATATAGCTCAGTTGGTAGAGTGCTTGCCTAGCATGCACAAGGCCCTGGGTTAAATCCCCACCACCACCCAAAAAAAAAAAAAAAAAAAAAATGTAGCAAGGGGCAAAGTAAAAGTTGCAGGTATAGAGGTTGAAGAGACACGTAAATTAGCTATTATTTCATTTGAATAAATGGCATCAGTAAGTTCTGTGTAAAGGCTATCCAGCACACTGGTACCTGAATCTGAAGTCAATGTGTAGGCATCTCCTCATCTGGTTTTTCTACTGTTACCCATTCCCTTGGGCTTCCCAGTTACGTTCCTTCATTTAAAATCAGTTTTGAATGGCTTAGTTTCACTGTGGTAGATATATTTATCTATTTCTATAAATAAATAGATTGAAGGATCAAAACACAAACGCAGGTACTTAACTCACTGTTGTGAGCTAAGACTTGAACTCAGGGTGGGAAATAGAGCCACAGACTCTGTTTTGGAGCCAGGGTTAGTTGACTCAAGGAGATCCCCTGTTAGATCAAAACCATGAAACTGTGCAAAAAATATACAACATACAAATAGTTGCTTAAACAGGGATTCATGTTCTGATTAAGGAATTGGGTTGTTATTAATCATTATTTTGTTTAACAATAATGCAAACAATTGGTGAAGGCTTTGTAGCAACTGAGCTAACTTTGAAAGGCAAGTGGGAGTGATACAGCGATGACACTGTAAGCCAGATCAGCAGTAATGGTGGAGGTGCAGAGAAAGAACTTAACAGGGACTATGTGCAAGAAAATTTAGAATTTTTCTTCACAGAGTCTGAGCATGTCGTTAGATTTGTAACATTATACTCAATGGGGAACAAAATAGTTCTAGTTATAATAGGTGTGTGACATTAAACAAGAAGAAAGAAAGATACAGTCATAATGTTCTCATTAGTTAGTAAGAAAGTAAGTAAATGCATAATAATAACCAAGGAACATTTTCACATGTGCATTATATAAATTGTACAAAAGTCATCTTTAAATGTTAGACCACTTAAATTTTGAAACTTCTGACCAGTCCCCTAAAGCAAACAACAACAACAACAACAAAGTACCATAAAAACCAGAGTGAACCTGTTAAAACTTCAATCTAATCATATAACTTCTGTGCTCATAACTCTCCAATAACTCCTTGTCTTACTGAGCATAAAAGCAAACCAACTATTAGGATCCACACCACTCCCCACATCTCACCTAAATTAGCTCTCATCTCACTCGGGACACCTCTTTCTTTTCAGTTCTTTGGAAACATACAGGTCTTTTTCTGCCTCAGGAAGTTTGAACTTGCTGTCCCTTCCTTAGGAAGATTCTCTGTACCTACATGTGACTCAATTCCTCACCTATTTTAACTCTACTCAACTGTCACTTTCTCTCTATCTCTTTTCCTACATCCTCTGATCCCCTTAAATGCATTTCTTGTTCCCTGCCATGCTTAATTTTTCTCCATGCATTTATTTTCTAAATGTATATCATTCACTCCAAAGTCTGTGATCTGCCAATAGGACATAAGCTCAAGAAAGACAATGCTTTGATATATTTTGTTCAGAGTTGAGTTTGAAATTTAGAACAAACTCAGGCACAGAAAAGGCAATCAGCAAATAGTCATAAATGTTGAACAACATGTCAGGCAGTATTTACATTTAGGTACTTCCTGTTTCAAAAATTGTGTTCCATAATGTTTTATTTTTGTTTATGTGGGTTTTTTATAGTTCAAACAACTTCTCCTATTTTATCTTACAACAACAGTCAAATTTTTATGTTTTAAATAACAGAAGTTTTTCTTCTGTCCTACCTCCTTTTGAAATATTTTTTTTTTCTTCCTCAGACTAGCACTGCTTACAGTTGATCCTAAGTGATCACTGATCGAGTTTTGGTTAAGTGTCAGCCCAACATGCTTAAATAGTTCTATTACTTTAATTAGATAATTGGGAAATTATTGAGCAATCTGGCTCTTGAGAAAGTTTTGTTTTGTTTAAATCACAACTCTCATAACAAAGATTTAGTGATATAACAGAAAGAAATAAGATAAGGAAGCCCCAAGTCCAGTGAATTCTGTCCTTTTATCCCCAACTGTTAGGTCTGAATTTAGGCAGAAGCCTTAATACAACACACTTGAGACTGTGAATAACAGACCAGCCCAGAAGTGAATGGGAAGCCAGGACTGCATGTTAAAGGAGAATAACTCTAGACCTGCTTATCTTTAACCCAAGGGAAGTATCACTCATGTAAAGAAAGAGAGAAGCAATGTTAGAAAAGTAAAGCTTTGGAAAGAAGCAACGTTAGAAAAATAAAGCACTGTAGGCAATGTTGTAATCGTCAGAAAACGCTGAGTCTAATACGTAACTTTTTTTTTCAGGGTAATGTTAACTGTATGGTGCTTACTTGTTGCTATCGAAAAAATAGTGGTCTCAACTGTTTAGTGTCGGGGTTCCCGGGACCCCCAGCCTTGGGCACGGTCATGATGGCGCCTGGCACTGAGCCAAAAGCGGCCAGCTATACAGTAAACAACCAGCGAATTCCAATGATTGGCTAGTTAACGATGTGATTAGAGCATGCCCCCCCCGTGTACCTATTCTATGCCTGCAGCTGTCCACGCGTTTACCTCGTGTGCTCTCCCCTGATTGGTTGAAGTGTATATAAGCTTGGTGGGTGGGGGAGTAAGGCGCAGAAGCTGGGAGTAAGAAGAAGCTGAGAGAAGAAGAAGCTGAGAGTAGGAGAAGAAGCGAGGAAGAAGAGTGCGAGCGAGGACGTGAGCCGAGCGGGAGAAGCGGAGCGGCCGAAGCAGGTGTGAGCCGAGCGGGAGGAGCGGAGCGACCGGAGCAGGCGAGAGTTAAGCAGAGGGAAAGAGAGCGAGAGAAAAGAAAAGAGAGAAGGGGATAGAAAAGAGGGAAAGAAAGGAAGACTGTGCACAATAAACTTCCAAAGCTTCAGACGTTTGTCGTGTCTCTCTCTGCGGCCAGAGGGAACGCGATAACTGGTGCCGAAACCCGGGAAGATGAAAATTTTATAAAGAAAACAAGGTAAGATATCTAAAAAAATTTTTTTAATAAGTTAAACCGGTTATAAAAAAGTTAAAGGGTATCAGGATACGCCATCAGCGGTCCTGGGGATATGCGGAATGCGATCCAGTTAAAGGGTATCAGGATACGCCATCAGCGGTCCTGGGGATACGCGGAATGCGGTCCAGTTAAAGGGTATCAGGATACGCCATCAGTGGTCCTGGGGACACGCGGGATGCGGTCCGATTAAAATAAAAATAAGGACACACCAAAGGTGGTCCGGTATCAGGATACGCCAGCAGCGGTCCTGACGCGTGGAACGTGGTCCAATTAAAAGTGAAAGTAGAAACACGCTTGAAGCGGTCCAATTAGGGTATAGGTAGCACGTGAAAAGCCGCTATAAAAATTTTAATGCACACTTGATAGATAGTTTTCCTTTCAGTAATCTCGTTGCTCCTGGCAGCTTGGCCACTGTTTGTTATTGTAACTGCCATAACTGAAGCTATTCAAATTAGTAACAACGGGGTCTGAAACGTCTAAATTCAGAATGCAGCAACCCTTCAGGGAGCTATTAAAAAACCATGGGACGCCATTAAAGGAAAAAACAGCTAAAGTATTTCTCGATACTGTGGAAAGGGTTTCCCCTTGGTTTTTGGATGAGGGCCTTTTGAATACCCTACAGTGGGAACAGCTGGGGGAGGACCTTCGTATAGCGGATAGGCAAAACCCTTTGCCAGTAGGCACTATGGCTATTTGGTCTCTTATTAAATCCTGTCTGCAAGATAAAAACAAAAAACCTTCACTCACCGAGCCTTTAGCTGAGGGAAGACAGGTTTTGGAAGAAATAAAAGAGGAACGCTCATATCTTTCTCAAAATTCAGAAAAAGGAACTAATTCAGATGAGGAACTATCAGAAGGGGAATTATCAGGAGAGGAACTGGAAAAAAGAGTACAAAAATTAAGACTAGATGAAAAGCCCCCTCTAGTGCCCGTGTTGCCTAGTGCACCTCCCATAAATAGGGAACCCCCTCATGAAGTGTCCGGTTTCGGATTATGCTCAGAATGGAGTCATCTTGGATCTGTAGCGTATCCTGTTTTTGAGGATGCTCAAAATCAAAGATTCCACCAACCCTTAGACTTCAAAATAGTGAAACAGTTAAAAGAAGCAGTTAGCACATATGGTCCTCAGTCAGCTTTCACTATAGCCTTAGTAGATACCTTGACATCATTAAACTTAGTGCCCCAGGACTGGACTAATCTTGCTAGGGCCGCTCTGTCTGGGGGACAGTACCTTATGTGGAAAACATCATGGCAAGAAATATCTACGGATACCGCCCGCCAAAATGCGGCAGCGGGGAATCCCCAAGTCGATAGGGACATGCTTATGGGCATAGGACCTTATGAAACCCTTCAGACACAGCTTAATTATCATCCAGCAGTCTATGCACAAATTGCCGTGGCTGCAACCAAGGCCTGGAAAACATTACAAGGAGCAGGAGATTTGCAGGGCCAGTTGTCAAAGGTAACTCAAGGGAGTAGTGAGCCCTACGCGGACTTCGTCGATAGGCTAATTCAGACAGCATCACGCATCTTCGGAGATGCAGAGCAAGTCATGCCCCTAGTAAAACAATTGGCTTACGAACAAGCCAACAAATGGTGTAGGGAGGCCATAAGACCATGGAGAAACAAAGACTTGTCCACCTACTTAAAAGTGTGTAGAGATGTAAATGATACTTCGGCGCAGAGCAGTGCCTTTGTAGCAGCCATAGACAGACAAACCACCTTGTTGTCTGCTGCACTTGCACAAGCCCAGGGGAGGTTCCCTTCAAGAACTAATAAAGAGTCTTTAGGATCATGTTTTGTGTGCGGACAGAAGGGACATCTAAAAGCCACTTGTCCAAACAAAAGGCTACCCTTTGCCCAAGGTGGGAACATCTATACAAAGAATAACTTGGGAACCGGACCTGGGCTATGTCCAAGATGCAGAAGAGGAAGTCATTGGAATAGTGCCTGTCAGTCTATTAGAGATAGGGAGGATAATTTCCTAGGGTTGAATCCTAAACTTCAAAAAAATGGGAGACAGGGCCCCCCCCCGGGGCCCGCAACAAATATACGGGGTAATTCAACAAGTTCCCCGACGGTGGTATCCTCCCACAGAGAAGGGGAGCGCAGAGCCACCTCAGGAAGTGCCGGATTGGACATCTGTGCCACCTCCAGACTCATACTAACCCCAGATATGGGGGTGCAGATGATTGATACTGATTGGCATGAAAAAATCTCACAGAACAGTGTAGGACTATTACTAGGTAGAGGTTCCTCAACACTAAAAGGACTTATAGTACACCCAGGGGTTATTGATCCTGATTTCACTGGACAAATAAAAGCCTTGGTCTCTTCACCAAAAGGAATTACGGTCATCTCTCCAGGGGATCGCATTGCACAAATGCTTATATTACCCAGTCGACATTCTTTGTGGCCCAGTAAAAATACAAATAAAAGACAAGGAGGTTTTGGATCAACAGGAACCACTTTAATAAACCTTACTATGGATATGGGACAGAGGCCCCTCCTAAAATTAAAAGTGGGAAATATGGAATTTACAGGTTTATTAGATACGGGAGCAGACAAAAGTATTATTAGCGCAATGGTCTGGCCAAAGCACTGGCCATTGATCACAGCAGCTCAGAGCTTGAGAGGCTTAGGAGTAGCAGAAAGCCCCAATCAAAGTGCTTCCTCATTATCGTGGAAAGATACAGAGGGACACACAGGAATATTTCAGCCATATGTCTGTAATGTTCCTATTAGCCTATGGGGACGAGACGTCCTGCAGCAAATGGATATGAAACTCACCACTGATCAGACTTACCAAGGGACTCCTGTAAGAAATATGTTACAAAATATGAACTATGATGATAAAAAAGGATTAGGAAGACATAGTCAAGGATCTACCCAACCACTGCCTTTACTTCCACCAAAAAATGATTCTCATGGATTGGGTTTTTCCTAGGGGCCACTGATAAACCATCAATCCCTATAATATGGAAAGATGATAAGCCTCGCTGGATTCCACAGTGGCCCCTAACAAAAGAGAAGCTAGAGGCAGCTCATAAGTTAGTACAAGAGCAGGTACAAGCAGGTCATTTACAACATTCTACTTCTCCTTGGAATACTCCAATATTCTTAACAAAGAAAAAATCAGGAAAATGGAGGTTATTACATGATTTAAGAGCCATAAACGAACAAATGTACCCTATGGGACCCATCCAATGTGGACTCCCTCTTGTCACTGTGCTACCAAAAAATTGGCCTACTATTATTCTGGATTTAAAAGATTGCTTTTTCTCTATACCCTTACACAAAAATGATTGTTGGAGATTTGCCTTTACTTTGCCCTCTCTTAATCACACTCAGCCTGACCAGAGATTCGAATGGACCGTGTTGCCTCAAGGTATGGCTAACAGTCCTACTATATGTCAAATATACGTAGATAAAGCGTTAACAACTACTAGACAAAAGTTTAAGAGATTGTTGATTTATCATTATATGGATGACATACTTATTTGCCATCCAGAAAAAGAAGTTTTGTTAGAAGCATTACAATTTATAACTCAAGCATTAGAAAAAAGAGGACTAACGATAGCCCCTGAAAAATTACAATTAGAGGAGATCCAAGAATATCTGGGTACAAGGCTCACTGCTACTACAGTCAGACCATCAAGGTTGACCATCAGGACAGATCAATTGAATACCTTGAACGATTTTCAGAAACTCTTAGGTGACATTAACTGGATCAGATCCTATTTAAAATTATCCACAGGGGAATTAAAACCTTTATTCGATATATTAAAAGGTAATCCTGACTTGAATTCCCCTAGGAAACTTACTCCCGAAGCACGGATATCCTTACAGCTAGTAGAGAATAGACTTCAGCAGTGTTACGTTGATCGTTGTGATCCTACTCAACCATTAAGTTTAATCATAATCTCAGAGAAACATACCCCTTTTGGCATAGTTTGGCAAGGAGGACCTCTGCAAAGTATAAATCTCCCTAGCTCTCCAGCTAAAACATTACAATCATATCCCTAAGCTATTGCTCAGGTAATATTCAAGGGAATAGAATCTTGCATTACTGTTTTTGGAATCCATCCATCTATTATTATAACTCCTTATTCCACTCAGCAAATTAAATGGCTAATTAATAATGATGATGATTGGTCAGTATTATATTGTTCCACTTCAGCTCAGTTCGATAACCATTATCCCCAACATCCCTGGATTCAATTCTGTAAAAATACTCCCATAGTTTTTCCAAAAGTGACTAGTGTCCAGCCTCTTAAAGACTGTGTAACCATTTTTACTGATGGCTCCAAAAATGGAGTAGGTGCAGTACTTATCAGTAAACAACTTCACACCATAATAGTTCCACCCAACTCCGCACAGGTTACTGAACTTGCAGCTGTAATATTAGCCTTTAAATTAGCAGATAATCAGCCATTCAATCTTCTTTCTGATAGCTTATATATCGTTAACGCTTTACAGGTTCTTGAAACGGTACCCCATATTTCTTCCATGTCCACAGTAGCTTCTTATTTTACCACGCTACAAAACCTTATCCTACAGCATAAACATCTATTCTATGTAGGACATATTAGAGCTCATTCTAATTTACCAGGACCTTTGGCCAATGCTAATGACTTGGTAGATATGGCCACCAAATCAATTTTTGTTTTTTCCATAGAGGAACAAGCAAAACTCTTTCATGAAAAATTCCATGTAAATTCCACTACTTTGAGCAGAAAATTTCCTATATCTAAATGTATGGCTCGACAAATAGTAAAAAATTGTCAACATTGTGCTCCTTTAATCCCAGTACAATCCTTTGGAGTTAACCCCAGGGGACTGCTGCCTGGTCATATTTGGCAGATGGATGTAACCCATATTTCTGAATTTGGTACTGTTAAGTATGTACATGTGTCAGTAGACACTGCTTCAGGGGTCATTATGGCTTCCGCTCATTCTGGAGAAAAGGTAAAAGATGTCATTCAACACTGCCTACAAGCATTTGCTGGCTGGGGCATACCTAAAGTTATTAAAACAGATAATGGTCCTGTTTATACTTCCAAAAGCTTCCGGTTGTTTTTACAAACATTTAACATCCAATCAGTCACTGGCATCCCCTATAATCCTCAGGGACAGGGCATTGTGGAAAGAGCACATCTTACTTTAAAAAATTGTCTAAATAAACAAAAAGGGGGAATAGGAGCCTCCTACAAGTCTCCTAAAGATAAACTTAATTTAGTTCTTTTCATTCTAAATTTCTTAACTCTGGATAGGGACGGCCACTCTGCAGCTGATCGACATTATAATCCCCATGATACTCCTCAAGTATGGGCAAAATGGAAAGATATCCTGACAGGTTGTTGGAAAGGACCGGATCCAGTCCTTCGTTGGGTCCGAGGGTCTGTTTGTATTTTCCCACAGGATCAACAGACTCCAGTCTGGATTCCAGAAAGGCTAATCAGAGTTTTACAGCATGCAAGTGATGCTGCTCCTCCTCGCAATGGTGAGCCTGAGCCCTCCTCCAAAACAAAAACTCAGACGGAAAGGCAAACCCGGAACCTATGGGCCATTGTTAGCCTGGCCATATTTTTTACTTCTAACTAACACATTTTTTATCCTTCCTTTTCTTGTTTTTCACCAATTCCTCTACAAGCCTGTCAATTCTACTGATGATTTTTCAGGTCCTGCTGCTTTTGGTGACAAGGATATCTCTAGCCTTTCTTTGCTTTAACAGGAGGAATTTCTGCACTTTGCCATTGGAATCATACTACAAATCAGACCCAGAGTAGAGCAACTCATTCTGCTGACCCTAGCTGTAATATTGCTCTTCCTCCCACGTCAGTTTGTGTATTTCCTCCCTTTTATGTTTCTACCAACTAACATTTCTAATAACACCTCTTAACTGTTCACTAACCGTGTGCTATCTCTCACAATGCTGGAATGGTTCTTTTGCCACCCGTGCAATTTGATGCACATTTCTATCTTCCTACCAGTCCTAGTTTCTGTTGCAGATATAGAATTGCCAGTGCTATTATCAAGAAACAGGAGAGGCTTTGACATTGCAACAGCCGTGATCATTGCCATCACAGTCCTTGCAGTAGCAGCATTGACACAACCATAACAACGATCATTTGGCCGAAAATACAGCTGCAGCCTTACAGACCATAGAGACTCTATCAGAGAGTGGACTTACTATAAGAACAAGTGGATACCTTGCAAGAACTTTTGGGACTGGGATGCGTTTATTCCCTGAGAGCTGTTTGTGTTGCCCGTATTGTAACTCTACTGGGATGTATATTGTTTCTGTATTTAATATGGCTATATGGTTTTTCTTCTGTTTATAGATTTGTCAAACAGCGGGCAGGCTTAGGAGCTATGGTGGTACTCCTCTGCCTTGGCCCCTTCTCTTCATTCGTTTTGGCATGCATCTACGAGCTAGCCAATAGAGAGATCAAATTATCTTTCATCAGGCCATGACCGCCCTAAAGGCCGACAGCCCCCCATTAGTATGGCTCTTGATGCTGGACCGGTAGTCAAAGACGGGTAATGAAGGAGGTGGCTGTGTACCAACCTAAGACAGGAGCTGCAGCATGCTCTGCAGGCTCTGATGACGGGTAAGGACATATGCTGACCACTCAGCCTAAGACAGACACGGTCCCGAGCCTTAGTTTAATAATAAAGAAGGGGGATATGTCGGGGTTCCCGGGACCCCCAGCCTTGGGCACGGTCATGATGGCGCCTGGCACTGAGCCAAAAGCGGCCAGCTATACAGTAAACAACCAGCGAATTCCAATGATTGGCTAGTTAACGATGTGATTAGAGCATGCCCCCCCTCGTGTACCTATTCTATGCCTGCAGCTGTCCGCGCGTTTACCTCGTGTGCTCTCCCCTGATTGGTTGAAGTGTATATAAGCTTGGTGGGTGGGGGAGTAAGGCGCAGAAGCTGGGAGTAAGAAGAAGCTGAGAGAAGAAGAAGCTGAGAGTAGTAGAAGAAGCGAGGAAGAAGAGTGCGAGCGAGGACGTGAGCTGAGCAGGAGAAGCGGAGCGGCCGAAGTAGGCGTGAGCCGAGCGGGAGAAGCGGAGCGGCTGAAGCAGGTGTGAGCCGAGCGGGAGGAGCGGAGCGACCGGAGCAGGCGAGAGTTAAGCAGAGGGAAAGAGAGCGAGAGAAAAGAAAAGAGAGAAGGGGATAGAAAAGAGGGAAAGAAAGGAAGACTGTGCACAATAAACTTCCAAAGCTTCAGACGTTTGTCGTGTCTCTCTCTGCGGCCAGAGGGAACACGATAGTTTAGGAAATATTAAATAAAAAATTAATTTAGCACAGACAAGGATTTTGGATATCCTGGTGTTCTTGGTTTGATCAGTCCATGTGTGAGAAGGTATTTAGTATGGAATGCATTCTCTCTACAGCTGGAATTCAACTTTTTAAAGGTCAAGAAGCAGTTCTCTCAGAGTGAAGCTGTGATCAGTTCTACTACAAATTTGACTGAAAACAGTCATTCTTAGAACTGAAGAAAGTGTTTATTTCTTTTTCTTTTTTCTTTTTTAAAGATAAATATGCCAACATTTTTCACAAAGGATGCTTATACATTAATAGTTGTGAGCTTGAATTTCAGTTTTAAGATTTAGACCAGATTTTCAAGGGCATCAGTAGCACTTCCTTTGAGAGGAAGTGATAGGTACTGAATTGTCATTACCTGTGTGAAAACTCAAAAAATAGATGAACTCATTGTAAGGGAGGTAATTTTGAATATGTAAAACTTAATCACTTTGTATTTTCAAGAAGCAGATTCTCATCTGCAATAAAGAACATTATGATCCTCCAAAGGCCTTAGATTCTTGTCAAGGAGTTACTGGACAAGTTAGCAAGGCCCAACATGGGGTGAGCATTCAGGCTGTAAGTAATTTGCATGCCCATACAAACGTGTAACGGGAAGCCCATGCTGTACTTGATCTGAGAACAGGAACAAAGGATGAGCATCCTAGAAATGACTAGACTCAAAATTTTCTAGTTAAAGTATAAAGTGTAGGATATGGAAAACCACCACTAAAGAGAAAAGGAGGACAATGGGGTCTGAACTTTTACAATTTCCCAGCCACAATGGGCTCTGAAATTTCACAAGAGTTCCCCCTGACTGCCCAACTGACACATTCTACTATCATTCAGTCTAATTAAATTCTATAAAACTCAGACTCTTATTGTAACCAGTTGCCATTTTCTCTCTTGAAAATGTGCCCCTCAGGTGCTTACTAAAGCATCACTGATCCGCTGAGGTCTATCTCCGTTTCTCTTTCTTTCTCTTTCATTTTTCTTTCAAAGACTGTTCATAAAGTGTAAATGTATCTGTAACACTTGCTATTTTGTGATTTCCAACTCATAATCCAGAGTAAGCAGGTAAGATTTTATTTAAATGACTAACTAAAAGCTAATGGAAATGACTAGATCCTCTTTCTCTCCCTCCTCCTCCTCCTCCTCCTTTTTTAATGTGTATATGGTACTAGGATTGAACCCAGGGCCTAGAGCATGCTAGGAAGTGCTCTACCACTGAGCTATACCCCAGGTCTTATTTTATTTCATTTTTTGAAACAGGGTCTAAGTTGCCCAGGTTGGCCTGGAACTGTTTCAGCCTCCCAAGTAATTGGAATTACAGTTGTGTACCACCACATTGGGCTCAGATTTTATGTATCTCTTTAATTATTTCAATTGTGTCCTAATTGGGGTAGCATCCAAATTATGTAAACATAATTTGCCATACTAAACATTAAACACCACCACCTTCATTCCCCCTCCCTTGTGTCCCCAACTAACTTTGTATTGACTTTCAAGATTCAAGAAATCTGCCTCCATTTTATTTTTCTTTTCTTTGGTGCTGGGGTAAAACCCAAGGTTTCCTGCATGCTAAGCAAGCACTTTTACCACTGAGCTACACCCTCAAGCCACAATCTGCTTCCTTTCTGAAACCATTATCTTTCACCAAGCCAATAAGTATGATTTCCTTCACAGTTCCCATGGTGCTGAGCAATCCTCTCTACTGTGTCTTAACATTTTATTTAATTTGATTGTTTATAAATTGTTCTCCTCTATTCTATGAATTTTATAGCAGGGATGTTGTATCCCCTGTGACTAACCGTGTTATCTGGACAGTCATTCATTGATTTTTATAGACCACCTGTATGCCACATTTTGCCAATAAATCAAACTGACTCTCTAGTCTCAAACATCATGCATTCTGATAAGGAGGAAAGATTTGTGTAAACATACAAAAATAAATAAAAAATAATAATCTAGGCCACTGAAATGTGCTCTGTAGAATGCAGTAAGTTAGTGAGGGACCAAGAATACCAACTTGCCTAGAGTGCCCTGGGAAGGTCCCTCTGAAGAAGTAATATTTGAGTTGACATACATATGTTGGAAAGGGGCTGGCAGTGAAGGACTTGTAGAAAAATGTCTTAAGCAGAGGAAGAAAACATGTTTCTTTTCAGTGAAAGGAGTGGAACCTGAAGTGTGAGCAACAGAAATCAGGCAGGCAAGGTCAGTGGGCTGGAGTGTCCTGGAGGATGTGAGAGTTGGGGCTGAGGGAGAAGAAATGGAGAGATAGTCAAGAATAATGCAAGATCAAGTTGGGTCCGCAGGTTATATGGAAGAGTTTATCCCACTAGAAAGTTCAGGCACAGGAACAGAATATGATTTGTACATTAGAAAGTTCCCTTTGACTGCTTAATACAGGAAGACTTGAGGTAGGTCAGCCAGAGGTGGTAGTTAAGGATTTAGTTAGATGTTGCTATAGCCAAATAAATGTTGATGGTAATTTGGCCTTGAATTGTATCTGTAGACATGGTGAGAAGTGGTCACCGTAGGGATTCATGCACATGGTGTATAACATTCAGTAAGTTTTAACTGAACGAACACATCCCAAATTTGCTTCTTATTATCTATATTATCCTTTGGCTATTTACTTACCTTTTTAAGGCTCAATTTTCTCATATTTGAAGGTGATCATAAATTAATCTCAGTACAAGTATAAGAATTAAATAATTCTGAGAAAAGCATGTAACATTACTTAGGCAATGGATGCTAATTTCCAGGGCCTGTCTCTTCTTATTTTCCCAAAGAATTCATTTTATATGCCACCATCAGATTAATCTCTCTAAAAGCATCTATGAACGTAACACCCAGCTCAAATTTCTGTAGTACATTTTTATTGACTATTGAAAGAATGGTTTCATGATCATTCCTGATGGGCCTCTACATTACATTTCTAGATGTGCTACTGAATCCCTCTCTCCCGCCACATTGATACTCAACACTTTTTAGGCTTCATCTCTTCTGTTCTACTGCCTTCCTCTCCATTTAGAATGGACTTTTCCTCAGTTCTTTTCCTCCAGACCTTCCCTGTGCCTCAAATGCCACCACTCTTACCACATGTAACACTGGTAGGCAGATTACCGCATGTGCAAAAGGCCTGTCTCTGTGCTACAGTCACCTGAAGACATGAGCCATCTCACTGGCTTTTACACCCCAGTTTTACTACATAGTGATTTAGGAATTTTAACTAAAATATTTGAAAGGCAAAATCAGCTACAATTTAAAAGTGGACTGAACAAACTCCTAAATAAAATTTAACTGGAAGAAGTTTATATGCATTGTGAAGTACTCTTTCTTCCTAAATTGTATGAGGAATTTGCAGGACAGAGGTGCTTGAATATTTTCTCCTGAAAGGGAGGATTATTTCTAAATTATGTGCTATTTTTTTTCTTATGCTCAAGTCATATATTTTTTTCTTTTTGAGAAAATACTCATCAGATTCCATCATTCTTTACTTTACTCCATTACGGAGTGAATGAAAGAATCAACACTATCATAATTTTAAGAGTATGCTAAATTATACATTAGACAATCCTTTTCAGAAATGGGTATTCTTTTGGCAATTTTATCAGAATGGTAAAACTTGAATTTGTTAGTGTTTATATTTTCACCTATGAGATCTGTAATTTATTAGTTATGCACAAAAGTTAAAGACCATGAGGACAGTAATGGGTTTCCCCCCATATTCTTTCTAGTGTAGATGATTCCTTGCTGACAGTGGAAAAAAAAAGAAAACTTTATTCTTAGTCCACTTAGTCCAGGGTGCTATTTTGGGACTGCCAATTTGTGATATGACTGTCTAAACACCACAGAGCACTGCTCCCTGTCACTCAAGGTGGCTGTTTCAGTCACCTTCCATTCAATGCTTGTCAACTTCCCCTTCATAATTTCTACTGCATTCCTTTACCTCATATTTTTGCTGCCACAAAGTTCTTTTTCAGTCTTTAATTGGTCTTTCTCTAGGTTTCTTACACTGCCATGAAAAAGAATCTTTCTGGGAGACAGATTTTGTAGCAGAGTAGATAAAAGAACAGTTCTCCAAATGACATTGCTAGAGCTAGATTCCTGTGCCTCTCCTTAGCGGCACATCAGGAAGCATGTTACTTTACCTTGCTGTGCATCTCCTTGCTCATGTGTAAACCGTAGCTGATAATGGTACCTACCTCAGAGGACTGAAGGTTCCTTGAGAAAATATGTGTAATGACAACAGCGATTTGCATAAAAGAAATGGTCAATAAATGTGAAGTCTTACTACTTATAATCATAGTGCTGTCCTCTTAGAAGTCATAGATGATTCCTCAAATACCTGCAGTATTATCCTCCCCTTAGAAGTCATAGATGGTTCCTCAAATACCCCTAGTATTGTCCTCAACCTACATTAGAAAAACTGTCATGGCTTAATTGTGATTTTCCTTCCTAATCATCTCCCCTTATTTCTAATCAAAATTAAAAACTTACTTTCATAAATAGTTTATGCATTGCTAATTCCTTTGCAAGTACCACTTCCCAGGAGAAAATTCTTTCCCCTCTTTTTCAACTATCAAAATCCTACTGTTGGCTTAAGTTGACTTTCTTTTCATCTGAAATAGTTAGTGGTCAGCCCAGTTCACAGTAATGTTTTCTCCTTTGCAATCTGAAAGCAGATAGTATCAGCACCACTCATAGAGACCTTGGGCTATAACCACATGCACAGGCCTCATCTCCTACCCAAGGCAGCAAACAAAGCCCTAGACATGAGTTTGCTGCCAGTGCACCATGCACTTTCCTTCATATGCACCAACTAAGAATATCCTTTGAGTGATTTCTATATTGTAATCTAAAAAATTCACAATGTTGACAACCACATAGAATTCTTGCTTCTTGGGTGATTTTTAAGAACTTTATCTTCTTTAGTTAACCTCTACTTGTTTATAGAATCTTAAAAAAAAAGAATAATGACTTTGCACAAATGTTACCCAGGTTGGCTGCAAATGGCGATAAGTGCTATTTCTCATGTTCAAAAACACATTTAGTAAACCCACAGAGTACTCCCAAACCTTTTGTTCAAACTCTCATCATTTGTGGATAATGGCAATGGGCTTCCAGGTCCCTGTCTCTTTTTTGGTACCTTTCCCTACAATCTTGTTCTCTGACCTCCAGTGAGATCTTCCCAGGCACAAATCTTTTTAAAGACTTTCCTACTTAAAACCCTTACCATTGTACTCAAAAAGAGCAACCAATATCTTGTAAAAAGACCCCAAGTGATCCTTTTTGCTGCTTCTGCTTAATCAACACTGAAATACTAGCTATTCTCCAAATACCTCACTGTTTTACCCTTCTCTGACTTTCTACCATGCCTTTTCCTTCTTCCAGGAAAAGTCTTCTTTGCATCACACTGGTGACAATCCAAACTCTTCTTCAGAGACTTTATCCTTCCTATTAAGATTCCAGGATCTCTAATTACAAGAGTACGAATTCTCCTATACAACACTGTAACTCCTATGCATTCTGGTTATTGTACTTATATTTTTCATTTAAAATTTATAATTTTATTTAAATGTATTAAGTAAATTACATTACAATTTACTGCAGTATGTGCTACAGCAGAAATTTATCTAATTTGTTCTTTTGTTCATCTGAACCACTTCTTATTATTTAAAGTATAACACAGAGGTTTGAAAGAGCAAAGGTTCTAGATGTAAACATATTAGGCATTAGATGACAGCTAATACACACTTGTTATGTTCCATGTATCAAGCACTATCCTAAGTATTTGAGAATATTAACTCCTTCAGTCTTCACAGCAATCCAATCAGATATGCACCAACACATGTTTGTTGATGAGAATATTAAAGAATAGAGATCCCAGGGAGTCACAGAGCCATTGGGGGCAGAGCCTGAATTTGAACCCAAACAACCTGGTTACAGAGTTGACTCTCTTAACTCCCATGTTATCCCTTAGCTAATTCACCTCTCTAGAACTTTTTTTAAAGAAATTTTTTATTTTAGTTGTAGATGAACATGACACTTTTATTTTATTTTATTTTATTTTACGTGGTACTGAGAATCGAACCCAGTATTCTACACATGCAAGGCAAGTTCTCCACCCGAGCCCCTGGAACTTTTAATAACTGAAAAAAGTAACACTTTCTCATTGTATCAAAAGGTAGGACCCTCTCTTTCTTTCCCTATGGTTCACCATTTTTTAGAAGTGGCATATAGTTATTTGACTAACAGTTGATGGATAAGGTCTATACCTCCTTACTGTCACATATATCAATCCTCAACCCTTTGAGAGAACAAAGGAACTGTGACTTTTCTTTTTTCTTCTTCACATTTTAATTTTTAAATTTGTTCTAATTAGTTATACATGACAGTAGAATGCATTTATGCATTTTGATAGATCATACATAAATGGAGTATAATTTCTCATTTTTCTGATTGTACATATTACAGGATCGCATCGGTAATGCAGTCATATATGTGCATGAGATAATAATGTCTGTTTCCCTTTTCTTTTTACTCTATATTAATAAGTTCTGTATCTTGGACACAGGAAGGTTATCCTAGTTTATATAATTGAAATGAAAAAGTTGATTTGTTGTGAAATTGATTTTGTGTAACTGAATTATGAAGTCATTCTCTGATTGAAAATTTATCTTTAGAAAACCTTATTGATTTGCTGTGATACATGTCAAGTACTTAGTTATTGAAAAAACAAGAAAAAATAAATATGTGGATTTTTAAGAATAAGATATAAGTCAGATGATTTGACAATTTAAAGTTGTATCAGAGAATAAATTTTCCTTGCACAATATTAGTAGGAAATGTACACAGAATTTACACTATTATTAATTATAAAATGTATCTTGTTCCATTAAAATTTAATATTCAAGAGGGTAAGAAGGATATAATCTCCTCAAATTGTAACCAAACAATGAGCTTATTATAACTCCATTATTCAGGAATCTGCACTATTTGACCAATTCAATGAAAATCAAAAGTGATTTAAGAAATTGCTTGTTGAAATTCTGGTCAGTAAATGTGAACAAAGTATAGTACCATCTACACTTTTTTTTTAACATATATGCAAGCCAAAAATACATATCTTAGTTAACATAATTATTCTAAACAGAAATATGTCACAAATCCCAATCAGCTGCTTCAGAACATTGATTATCTAAATACACATATTTAGTGCCATAAAATTAAGAGTTTCAAGTTCAACACTAACAAGGCAGACTTGATTCTGGAAGTGCAGCATAGTGTGATTTGTGTGTGTGCAAATGCAATATATGTGTATCCTGTTGCTACATATTTCACATTCAGTAAAAATGCATAAAAATCCATGACACATTTAAGTGGTATTTTATGTAGACTCCAGTAACACACATTAGGCTGTTTAGATTTGAAATAAATTGATTACATTAAACCCAAAATTTATTCAGATTTAGAACTGCTTTTTCTTCAAGCTGCTGTGAAATATAGGGCACAGTCTCTGGAAAGAAATTTAATTTATTTGTGAATTTGAGTTGGGATTTACATAATTTCCTTCCTCAATTTATTTTGAGTTTAATCATTTTAAAAACCATTAAAAAGGTGTAAACACATACACAAAAATGTGATTAAGCAATGCAATTACTCATGCTGCTACTGAAAACGAGAGGGACTCATATTACTTTGCACTAAACAATCTCACTTTTGCTAGACCCTGTGGTCTATTCCCCAGCCCCCTCCTGTTAGTAATCAGGGACTTGCTAGAGAACATTGTTAATTTCCCAAGTTATGTGAACACTATTTAGATTAGATTGCTTTTGTGCGTAATCTGATTTTGAGCCCCTTTTCATTCAGATTGGAGACTTATGGTTTCCATGAGTCTTTATATATATTCTATATATATATTCTATATATTCCATTCTATATATATATTCTATATATTCCATGAGAGTTTATATATATTCTATACTCTTTTGGGGCAGGGTGTTGATAATAATGTTAGTCAGCACACAAGATATCAGTCATACAAGGGTATGTAGCCAACAAGTGCAACAGGGGGGCTTCAACTCTGATTTCTGATACATAATTTAGTGCTTTCTGCCCTCAACTCTTCCATGTCATTGTCACTGTTTGGAACATCTTCCTTCCTCCCTATATCCTCCTGAACTTTCTTTTAGTGATGGCACTAGGGAAAAAATTTGAGGTTTTAAAACATGTAAGTTCTAAGAACCCGTGCAAGAAAACAAGAAATTCAATTTTAGAAGGAACACAATTATGTCAAATTTTTGACATACATTAATGAATTGTTTATTTTTTGTTTGCCAGTATTTCATTCCAGAAGAGATGGGGAAGTTAAATTTTATTTCTTGAAATCATTTTCTTCATAAAACTTTGATTTCATTAGAAAAAAGAAGACCAAATTTATATGATGACATGAAAACAATGCTTTAACTCAATGTCAAAAATATTAATTATTTTAAAAAGAGCTTACAAAATTCATTTGGCCAGTATGATGAGCTAGCATTCCAAATAGGTCTTGTCTTGCAGTTTTAAGAACACCTTATTCAAGCTTTCCTTAATATTATACTTAATCTTAACTTTAGGTAATACTGTATTGTTAAAAAATTATCTTGAGGAATGAATAATTAGAGTATTAATAGGTACTAACAGATAACAGATAAAATATCTTAGAGTATTAATAATTAATACAATTAGAGTAGAAAAACAATATAAAATTGCTATTTAACAAAGTATAAGATCTGATATTAATATATTAAATATCCATAAAGACAGCTAGTAATATGCTTTGTAACTTCCTATATTCTTGCATCTCACTGGAACAATTTTGTTTATGAAAAAAAACTTGCTTTAAATTTAAAAGTAATATCTCACTCTTAATGAGTTCACTCTGCTACCAATGCAGAAGTACATACCAATGTAAACATGTTATAAATATTATGCTCATTTTGTTTTACTTTTTACTTTGAAATGCTACTTCTCTGAAGACTTCCTAATATACCTAACTTGATTTCCAAGATCAGGATTTAAATGTAAAACCATTATCTGAAAATATAGTGTTTTAAACTTTAAAATTTAGTCAGTAGAATAAGAAATAATGGAAAGAACACACATTCAACCCATTAAGGTACTTTGGATTCTCTAGGTACTAAGGTTTTGCTGGGAAAACTCAACATTTGATCTTTTCTGGCAAAATGTAGTTCCACTAGTGGAAGAATAAATTTGCCTCTTGAATAGAAGGCAGGTGGAGAGCTAAGGATCTGGCAGGTTCAGATTTGCAGCACAATTGGTAGCATTGTGGCCTGAAGGATGACTTGAGTCTTACTGAGTGCCACATTAACTCCTAAAGAGTGACTTGAGAACTAGGGGAAATAAGGTCCACAAGGTCTTTTGACAGCTACCTAACAGAACTGAAGAAATAGAAGTGCCTGAGAGGCCAACATAATTAATTTGAATGTGAACATTTCTCTGAACCAATGATTCCTTTTACTGTGTGGAAATGAATATACTTCACAGTTTTCATTTTAGGTCAGAGGCAGTGCAGCTTGTGTTACAACCAAAAAAAAAAAAAAAAAAAAAAAAGAAATACTAAAGAGAAAAGAAAAGAAGATGTTGCTGAAAATAAACATGTTCAGTAGCCATTGTGATTCAACTTACCCAGATGTGCTTTTCATGAGATGGAGAAGGATGGATGGAAAAGAAAAGCACACAAATATTAATGGATACATTTCAATCAAAGAAAGCCATGGAATAAAACAAGAGCATTATTTCAGGTGTGACAAGCGCAGATATGAAACAACATGGTGCCTTTTTTATTGTCACCATGATACACATACTCACTGTGTTCAAAAGCTTGGTTGGGCTGAGGGCAGTTCTAATAGTTGACCAAAAACATTGTCTTGAGTATGAGTCACTCTGAAACATGCATGACCACATTTTCCAGCCTCTGGTACACCCCAGGAGGAAATCAAGGCACCTCAGTGTAGAATATGCTTCACCTCAGGTCACACCTGAGCTACTTTAAAAATAGAGGCAGCAACCTACTAAATGGCACTCAGAATTTCAGATAACCCTGTAAGCCCACAGTCAAAGCTCTGGAGAGGGGCACAGTAGAGCTCTGCAAAGGCAGAAACTGGAAGTGAAGTAAGTACTAGTTTGAGAGTCAAAAATTCCTGGGTTCTAATTTGTCTAATTTGGCAACCTAGTCAAAATTCCTACCAGGTTCTGATCTTCAATTTCCTTAATATTATTCTGGAGCAAGAAGAAAATCGTGGTGTCCACTCCAGGTCCAGAATTTTTTATTCTAACAAGTGCTACAACAACAATAATTATTTTTATGTAAAAATGCATGCACCAGTAATAAGAACACAAGAAAATGCAAAGAATTTGATTATTCTTCTCCTCTTGCCTCATTACTTCCTCTTTTATTTGAAATGGAAAAAATAGATGTTAAGTTTGTGCCATTCTTGTTGCTTTCCATAGAAATATTTGATAAATTTGCTTTGAAGAAAAAAATGAACTAGATCGATTCCTTGATATTACTAGAAATCATCACAAAATGACATTGATTCAAATGTAACTCGAAGTACCATTTACTACCTGTATGTAGTAGAGGCATTGAAAAATGTGGAAGTTAACTAATTCAACAAAAAAAAAATGGGAATATTGTTTTTAAATTTCTAAGCAAGCATAACGGATTAACTCTTAGAAAAATGAAACTGTTACTACAATTCATTTAATATATTCAATATAACAAAATATGAAACAGAAATTCCTATTTCAAAAATTAGACAAGTTAGAGCATTTCCTTTTTTATTGCACAATTATAAAGAAAAGGTTGATGTGCAATGGAACACCCTGCACGTGCCTCATCTGAAGGCATTCATTCAGAGAAACCATGTATATTTTAATACAGGGGCACTTTGAAAATATGCAAATTCTTTGGCCTTAGCTCCACAACAGCTGTGGTAAGTCTTTAAATTTTCACATAAACAAAAACATAAATGTCCATTAAAGTGAAACCACAATATATTAAGAAATTGATCATCATACATGCAACAGAAATGAAATTAAGACCAAAAAGAGATCACTTTTAGGTGTTTAAAATGATTTTCTTGTCAACGTACCTGTGAACTCTATGATGAGCTCTAGGAAAAAGAAGTAACATCTGAGCTTTCTAGGAAAGTTGCCCAAAATATTTGGAACCAGTTATTACCCTGAGAAAATAATCTTCCTTAACCTAACAGCTATCTAGTTGTCACTTTCAAATAAAACAAAGTGATTAAATTTGCATACAGTAAAATACTAATATTTTTCAGACCTTCATTCATTTTTTATTAAAATAGGAAACTTATGCCAAGGAGAACACCTAAAAATATGAAATATAAGAGAAATTATGAAAATAAATAAGAAACTCAAATTTTAAAGTATTGTTTATAGTTCTAATATTTTGGTCTTGCCAATAAGCATACATTGTCTGATTTCTCATAGTTCTTATAAACATTCAATAAATTTAAGAGCCATCATGGACAGCTATTTTTAGTCTAGAATATTAACTAGTTCAGCCTATGACTTTCAAAAATGTGTTCTGCGAAGAATAAAAATCTGTAATCATAAATGACTCTGATTTTAAGATATAAATTTCATATAGTAGGTAGTATACATTTGCAGAGGTTTTCTTTGTTCCTCTGGTTAAAGTGTTCAATTTTTCTTCTTTTAAAAATTAATACATCCTTTCTTACAAACATGTATTTACATGAAGATATAACCTCATCATTCTTTTTCCCTTGATTCCGAAGAGTTAAATTTATGATAATAGAAGAGATTCTGTTGTAAATAAATATTCTGCAGAGTAATAAGGGGTGAGCAAGTTTTAATCAATATAGGAAAGAGCAGGTTATGACACCATCAAATGGATAAGATCAGATTCAATTATGGACCTAATGTTTTCCTGGGAACATCAGCATACATTTGGACACAAGAAAAAGAAAGGACTCACTAATATCTGTCTTGTTTTCAACAATGGGGCCTTAAACTTTTCCGTGGTCTCGCTTTACTCTACCAGATCTGCTATCAAATGAATGAACTTCCTGTTTGTAAACTCAATGATTTTTGGATTTAAAATTTCAGATGAGAAACAATTCACTACCTGTGTTTTATATATGGAATGTAATTGTCTCTTGCTTCTTAAGGTTCAAGTTGGTGATTCAAATATTTTAAAATCAAATATTAACACCAATTTGAGAAGTGAATGGACTATGTCTGGAAAAGAAAAGTAGAATGAAGGAATGAAGGATTTCATTGAATGAGTTAAGGTGAGAATGTTAGAATATCTCATCTGGGAAAAGACAAAGATGACAACAGAATTTGACAGTAGAAGAGCAAAGGAGGAAGTCAACATAAAATGATCTAGGAAATGGTAAGAGAAGATCTCGAGTAAGATCAGGGTTGCTCAACTTTCTGATGATTCCTCTCTCTCGCTCTCTGATTATAAGCCCATGAGCAGATGTATATGTGAGGATAGTGGACTCTCTACCATGAGTTGCACAGAGAAAAAAAAAAAATGATAATATAGAACTATTAGGGTGACTGGGAAGTATAGAACAACCAAAAGAAGTTGGTCCAAGTTTCCCTGCTATAATCATCCCCAGCTGCACAGGAATTTCCAAAAGTGTATGTAGAGAAAGAAAAATTTCTTGGGGGCTATAGATATGTTATATAGATGTAACCAATGAAAAAGAAGTAAAGAAATTTAAGAATTTTTGAGTGTATGGAAACTCAGGGTCTGGAATCTAAGTGAAAAAAAAGAGGAAGGGGAGTACAAGACGGGATAATGCACTGGGAAACAATAGAAGTTAAAAAAAAAGGGAGAGGATTGCAATGTAGCAAAATGAAGAGAGAAAAGACTGTGGCTAGGGAGAAATTACATGTTTGAATTATAAATTTAGAAGAACAATTTGTGGCGAGGAAGAGATTCAGAAGATGACTCTGGGGAGTGTGTGATTTGGTGCAGAGAATGACATTGGAAGTAATGAAGCCATAAACTAAAAAGTTAGGTTGGGAATGGGTAAGTTATTTGGATAATAAGATCATCTGAGGATGATGGCAGCATAGCTTCATAGACAAAGACAGATGATAGGACACATGTGGAAATAAATAACCAAACAGGTTATTGGTGGTCCTTATACATGAAATAAAACAGTTCAGAAGTTTTAAGTATGGCTCATCATCACACTACTTCAAATAACTTTTCTTTAATATTGACTTCAAGTAACTAAAATATTTGAAATTCATTAAAAGGGATTGATAAATATTTATTGCTCCAAGAATTTATTATTCATTTTCCAGCAAACATAATGAAGTCAAGCCCCAAATTTATATTTTGATGAAATAGAATTCAACATGGACATTTATATTGTATAGTTGTACATGTGTGAATAAAATAAATATACACGATACATCAACATTTAAGTGAAAAGTCTTCAAAATAGAACTTTTCCATAAAATCACTGAGAAGATATACACATTTTCTGCCTTTCATACAAGTGTGAAGCCAAGGAAGAAAAGCTTGATTCATGAATGGTCAATTTTAAACAACTATGTGAAAAACCCATATCTTCCAAGACTTTATGAACAAACAGCACTATACAGAGCCAATACAATATCCTATATTTGGAGGAACAAATGTGGAACATTCTTCCAAATTAAAAAGTCAGTATTATATTTAAATATATCTTAATTAGTACTTTTTAATAAAGGAAACAACTTATCTGTGTCATTAGATGCTACCTTGTAAGTTTTACTGAAATGAAAGTTTAGATTGATTCAAGCACACGCTTCCATTTCTCACATGGCTTGTTTTCTAGTGAACATTACTATTATTATGTCAAATTTTGGAATACTGTGTGTGGCTAATTATATCAAAAAAAAGGCAATTTTACAATACAGCTACATCTCATGTTTTGAAATTATCCTCCCACTCTTCAGAAAGGTATTTTTTTAAATATAGTTGCTGCTCAGTTTGAAAGACAGGGTGGAGGTAGATAAGAAACTAATTATTCCTTAGGAGAAAAAATATGCTACTCTTTTCAGAATATAAAGAAAAAGAAGGATTCTTTATTCACACTCTATATATACCATTAAAAATATATAGATGATTCAAGGTCCTGTTAAGATTTGAGTATATACCCTGTAGATCATGACCCGACCTCAGATCCTAAATAATCCAGAGGAAAAGTGGGTTCTAGAGATCTCTGTTTTTGTATACCAAAGTGTCTGGAAAGCTGCACTTTCTCATGTGTGGAAGAAAAGAGCAGTTTCCACCTCGAGGCTTGTGGAAAAAAAAAAAAAAAAAAGAGGTAATACATGTAAAATTCATAGAAGAGTACCTTGCCTTGTTCATTGCAATGTCTGGATGTGACTATTATATAGTAACTACACATAAAACATATTATTATTACTACTTTGATAAAGACAAGGAGGAAAATGAAACAGAGAGATAGGAGTAATCGTAAGCAAGAAATAGATATTACACACATTAAGACCATGAAGTGTAAAGTTGAAAATAGAAAGAGAGAAAACTGGTGAGATAAGCAGGAATCAGATAATGTAGGGATTTGTGGGCTATATAAAGGCATTTGAAATTTATCCTGGGGCTGCTAGGAAATAATTGAGAGGTTTTTAGACAGGTTCAGAGATATGATTTAGATAAATCTCCTTAGCTGAAGTAGGAAAAATGTATTACAGGAAGACAAGTTGGAAGTATGGAGACTTTTATAGTCTAGGCCTGAGCTTGAAAAGAAAATCAATATGTTATAGAGATTTTTAAAGAGATGTAACTGGCTATAGTTGGTGAAGCTATAGGGAGTGCATGGAGGAAGAGTAAGGACAAGGAAGAACACCAGTTAAGAAGTAGCCCAGGGCTGGGGGTATAGCTCAGTTGGTAGAATGCTTGCCTTGGAAGCACAAGGCCCTGGGTTCTAATCCCCAGCACCAAAAAGCTCTTGCAAAACATGGTGAATTTTCCTAAGTCCCACCCGACATTCTATAAGAAGTGTGGCAATCACCAATCCCATAAAGTGACACAGGGAAAGCAGCATTATGACAGGAAACAATGGCTATGGTGAGCAGATGAAGCCAAATTTTTGAAAAAAAAAAAAAAAAAGGCTAAAACTTCAAAGAAGATTGTGCTGAGAAAATTGAGTGTGTTGAGCCTAACTGCAGATGTAAGAGAATGCTGGTTATTAAGAGATGTAAGCATTTTGAAGTGGAAGGAGATAATGGGGTTGTGGCTCAGTGGCAGAGTGCCTGCCTATCATGTGTGAAGCACTGGGTTTGAATCTCAGCACCACATATAACTAAGTGAATAAAATAAAGGTCCATCAACAACTTAAAAAAAAGTAAAAAAAAAATAAAATAAAATAAAATAAATAAGCAGCCCAGGTTCAGGTTTGCTCAAGAAGGTAGAAATCACTGCCCTCATTCCTGTTTCATTTTCTGAGATTTCCTCTTTTTCCTAGAGTTGTCTGCATATCTGGCTTCTACTTATGCATTCAGATATTCAGAAACTGAGTTTTGAGTAGATAAAATATGTAGGGGTCAGTATGATGAAAAAAATTCAGAATTCTGAATTCTTTTCTATAAATTGTATAAAGAATCATGAGATCTTAGGGCAGGGGTAATTTTAAGAGAGTATAGTTCAATCTCTTCCCTGAAAGTTGATTTCCCCATAATAATCCTGCCATCATAAATGTACACAGCAGGTCTTCATTGGACAAATTCATGGAGGTCAACTTTCTTTCCATGTAACCAATTGCACTAGGAGTGTGATTCCTAATAGTTCTCATTTGGAATCAGCTCAAATTTATCTGTCATAACCTCTGACTTTTGGCCCAAGGTTTTATCACAAGGCCTTGAAAACACATTTGATGGGTGGTTCTTTTTTCTCTCAGCAGCATCTGGATCTTTGTACTCCACACTCTACTGGTCTAATCATTACTAACAGTCCTTGAGGACATGGCTTTGTGTCATTCACTATTATGGTCATGTTTCTCTGAATACATGTTGATCTTAATACACAGATTTCAAATATATTTCCCAGAAATTAACAGAGCACCCACCTATGATATATGCTCAGTGCAGAGAATTTTGATCCTCTCATTACTTTTGTGGATATTGAAAAAAATTGAATTTCTTTTTTAGACATCGTTCATTTGTATTTTTTGTAGATAAATTTTTAATAGGAGCTGCAGTGAAATTATATATAAATTATAGGTATATGTAAAATATGAATATACAGAATATATATTCTCCTATGTACAAGTAATCAATAACTGTACTGAGGCTGGCAGAAGGATCATCTTTAATAAATTTTAACTTGTTAAATTTGGCTAACTCTATAAAGGTATTTCATAAAATGTTTTAGCCAAAAACTTAATTATGTCTTCTAACTCTATATTGTGACAAAATCTGATGTTCCTCTTTAAATTGCTTGTAAAGGTGCCAGGTATGCACCTTCTATTCCACTCAGCCAGTATCAGTTTATTTATTCAGCCCCTTTGATTATAAAGGTCATTTACTTTTAGGCTGGAGAAGATCCTTTAAATAAGGACAATGGGTGGTTTTTATGGCATGGGATTTTTTCTTTTCTTAAAAGACCAGTGACTTAGATCCTGGACCCTGAAATACTTAAGTGCAATAATTTGCTTCCACTTCTTTCTCTCTAAAAATGTTTTGAAAAAGGAATCTGTACATTTGAAATATCAATACTTTATAATATAGTTTCGGGGGCATAACGGACATTAAGTGTAGGAGTAAAAAGTAGTGACTGTCAAATTAATCCTGAATTCTTTTAACCTATGGTTTACTTCAGTCCAATAAATGATATGAATTTATTTAGAAAAGAAAACTAAACTATTCTTCTAGTATTTGTAAATATTGTGAGTTTATTTTCCATTTACTAATTCTTATTTTACTGTTTTCTGGGTCAAAAATGTTTCTTTTGGGAAGAAATTATGAAGAAAAGAAAGGACTCAACAGTATGTATCCCATTTGTGAACAATAAAAATAAATTAAAAAAAAAAAAGAAAAGGCTCTTCAATATTTGAGCGTTCTACACTTGACTGGATCAGTCCTATTCCTTCCATATTTTCCCTCTTCCCAACAGATCAAATATAACTAAATTGAGATAAATAAAAGACATCACTTTGGTTTTCCTTATTTTTCCTAACAAATTTCAGCACATTATGGCCTTTGCGGATCTTATTTTTATGGAGGTTCAGGGAATTCCTACAATTGTGGTTGTAGCTCAGCAGTTTCATGTGGGATTAAGTAGTATAGCAGTGACAGCTTGATCTCAGTGGATGCACAAAAAGCTCAGATCTGGAGTTCCAGGTAGGAAATTCAGACACATTTTCCCATGGAATTTTGAGAACATTAGATTCAGGTTCTAAAATATTCTACTTCATTGGATTCCTTGTGTTGGTTGCTCAGAAGTGTTCCCCAAATAGCTGTATCTGTGCTAAATGAACTCTTGGTTATAAAAACAAAAAACAAAAAAACAAAAACAAAAACGAAAACAAAAAAACAAAAATATTGTTTCAAGTGTAAATATCTGTTCAACACTAGGCTAGGCAGATCATGTGATTTCACCTAGTACCCCAACTCTGTAATGGGGTGAAGGAGGAATATACGCTCTCAACAACACTGCAGAAATAATTTATGATCTCTTCCTATTATAATCTTAGAGTTCTCCTGGTTCTTTTGTCTATAATTTGTGAGAAACTTCAATACTCTTCAACTGGATCCTCCTTTGACTTTTTCTAGTTTATTTCCAAAGGGGGCCTACAAAACAGATTTTTGTGGGGGAAGCACAGATATTTACCTCCAATGTATTTCTTATTACTTACATGGAAAAGTGTGTTCAGAGCTTTTTAACATGTCTTACAAGTTAACTTTTGGACTACATCTCATTTATAAGTTAATTTGGCATACAGTCACTTAATAAATATTTATTAAATGAAAGGATGTTGTGGAGTTTTTATAATACCTCAAGAATGAATATTTTCAGTGACATTTATTTTGCTTCAAGATATGCACACTCTGAACCTTCCTAATGCCAAAGATTAAAAAGTGCAGAATCTCAAAACACATTAAAGATTATGCACTGAAGGAGACCCTTAGGATTAAGATGGGAATAAATTAACTAAATCTATACAGCTTCACTTTTATGTCTTTGAAGTTCTAACATAAAGATTCATTGGTAGTGATTAGCTGTGACTGCCATGCTCTGAGGATCAAAATGCTTCTCTGGAGAGGATACTGCTGATAGCTGAGCTGGGATGTTAATTTCATTTTAATGATGTTGAAAAATTGATTTGAATATGAAATCCATGTTCATTTAGCAGTGTTATCCATGGAGAATGTAGAAAATTCTAGCATATAATAATATGCTATCAATATTGTAACTGAAGACTGGAAATGATAAATTACTCAGGATGTTAAAATGAATGTTATTTTTTCATTTAAGTATCAATATACAGAAGATTTCAGCATCCATGTTTTACTAAATAATTATACATTGTTAAAAGGTAGGAGAAAAATAGCACATAAAAAATTCAGCTAAGAATTTCATAATTTATGTTTCTGGAGATAAGTAACTATTTGTTGAATATTCTGTCAGTTTTAATATGTTTACTGCCTATTAGAAATTGTCTTGAGAGCTAGAAAGGTGTATTACTATTAAAACAGAAATCCTTATCTTTAATCCCATCTTATTTTTGTGGATAAAAATAAGCTTCTTGGAATCAAAGTTGAGTCTCAAAATTTAAATCCTTTAGGACAATAAATGTTAAATAGTCTGGTCTAACAACTCTTCAGATTGAAAGTATAGAGTGGAAAATTGAAACATAAAAATTTTAATAGTCACATATTTATGACATTTTAGATTCTCAAAGATGAAGTCCTCCTACCAAAAAAAATCTTAAAAATTCCAGAGAGGAAGAAAGAAGACAAAGACATTTTACATATTATGTACTAAAGAATGACAATGGACATTAGACATATCTGGAAGAAAGAAATGAATTAACTTCAAAATTCTGAGGGAAAATTATTTAAAGATAATTGTTCTACTCTTTTGGCAATTATCAATTAATCTTAGGTGTAAAATACATCTTTAGGTCTCTAAAGACCTAAAGAATTTGCCACTCACCCTATAATCACATTTCTAAAGAGGGCAATATGAGAAACTGGCAGCTAAATATATTTTAAGGGAGAGAGGTGTAAGAAATTTGATATGATGTTAATAAAATAAAATTAATACTGATACTTCAAAAACTTTAGGCAAATTTGTTATGACATAAATTTTCATTTACATCAAGAGCACTTGCTTCTACAGTAACATTTATCAAATCATACCACTGTAAATTTTATTTTTAAGGTGAGGTAGGGCTTATATCTGCAGATCTTGGAAGGCTGTGACTGCCAGCTTTTTCTGTGTCAATTAAGTTTATTTAACTTCAATATTCTATTTTAGGAAGCCTCACTACCTCCTTTTTTTTTCTCTTTAGTCATAATTCTAAACCATATTCTTACAGAATTATTGGTAATCAGGCTGACATTTTGACCTCTAATTGTTTGCCTCCTTTGTTTATCAACAAATAAATTTCAAAACTCTGTTTTGCTTTTCTTTAAGCCTCTAACTTTTGATCTATCTTTTTTTAGTTTATAGCAATGATAATATTTTTTCAATCAATAAGAAATTTATAGTTTTAAATTTTATAAATAATGGGTTTGCAGATAGCTGCATTTTAAATTTGAGGTTTCTTTGGAAAGACATTTAAAATTTCAGAAAGAAAAAAGTTTTGAACTTAGGCAAAGAAGAAAATTTCTAGTTATTGAACCCTAAAATACTCAAATCTAGACTCTCAACTGTAGGGGAGCTGAAACTCATTCAGAAGTTGAGTTTTTTTTGTATGTCTATCCCAGATATATTTTTGGTCTTGAACTAACTTCTATTAGTCCATGGAGCTGCTTTTCATAGTTGCATGGTTGGTTTTAGCTAGCTATCTTGAGCAAGTCATTTAAAATTTTAAATTGAAAGATAAGCTGGAGAACTAAGAAAGAGAAACAAGTTCTTTTAAATGAAGATGGCAAAGAGGTGAAATTCTCAGGTTCAGTTGCTAGTGTCACCTTAGAAATGGGGAAGATGTTTATTTTTGTTAAGTAGGAAAAGGTGCCTGGAGTCCATTGAAATGAAACAGGATGAAGGATAAGATCTTGAAAGCATGGCCCCTCCAGAAGGAGCTCACATTGAGAAAGTTACGAAGAGTCACAATATTAACATGCAGACAAAATATTGGGAATAAATGTCTCACCCCTAAAGATTAAGAGCACCAAACCAGGAGACCACGGGGGTGGGGGGGTCAAATTTGAAAGGGGAAGACCAAGTGTAATAATGTTTGACACAGTTATTTTAGGTATTAACTGCACTCTATATTATCTTGTTGGAGAAATGTATGGAATTGAAGATTTAAAGTAAAGTAAAGCAAAAGAAAGACACAGTAAAGGCACACCAAGCAGTGCACTCATAGACAGACTTCAGGCTGAAGTCCGATGCTCCGATGGAAGAACAGCAACCTTTGTGACAACATGCAGGAAGGGTGTTGCAACAGACCCAATATTGTTGATTTGCTATTTCCTACCATGGGACAATATCTGTAAATATAAGCAAAATGAATGCCTGGATCAGGAAGTAAAGTAAAAGTAGATTGAAACTACAAACATGTATTTTGTAAGCTGTTTTAATCCAGGTGTGCTAACCCAGGTGTGTTACATTTGTCACATGGTAAATGTAACCTCAAATGAGACCTTTCTTTGAGATTGCCAACATTATAAATTTCTATACTTTGCAGGAATTTGGAATGTCTCAAATGCTGCTTTCAGAAAGTATCTTCCCCATGTTTTTTAAAATTTATTTTAAAAAATATTCCACAAATAACTTCTCAGAGAAGATTTCTTTAAAGACACAGATTGTCAATTCTAGATACGTGATATCCTAGTGAAGTTGAAAGTAAGTTTCTCTCTAGCTCCACTTATTGCCACAGACACTAATGGATCTGCTCTGCATTTTGATATGGTGTCCCTAAATTTAAGTTGAGTACTACAGCCTGGAAACATCTGCTGGGCCAAAGGACAGAATGCAAAAACAACTGATAGGAAACACATAATCACAATTGTCCATGAATAACACATACTGCTCCACTTGTTGTTTTTGTTTATTTTTTAATAAAATATTCTCAAAACTTTTTTCCATCTTAAAAAAGATCAGCATGTATGAAACTTGAACATAGAAGATAATATGATCCCTTAAAGTGCAATGAAAAAAGATATGTTGTTGCTTAAAAAAGGAAAATTGGAAAGGTTTAAATGAAATTTGAGAACAAGCTGCTAAATACTTAATAATTATGAATATGAAAATTTGGTAGAAATAAATTTTGGAACCGGGTAATTTAAAAGTAATTTATCTTGTCATTATATGAAGACTCATTACTTTCTGATAACCCAGAAACAAAAGCAGAGTCAGAAAAGTCCTGAGTAAGGGTTAGCACTTACTTATGTACATCTCATGAATACTGGTTGCATATTTATGCCCATAGGGATTCTTGTTATGGAACAGCCAATAAAAAGGGAAATACTTTTGTGTTTTCTTTAGTTAACTCTGCCTTGCCTCATTGGAGCTATTAACTCAAATGCTATTATTCTATAAGAAAATAATTATACTAAGAAATGTTAGCCATCATTGCCTTATAGAATGTTCTTAATATTCTTCTTAATGTTAAAGAGAAGTATTCTATTTAATACGTTGCACAGTTGTATTTTGTCAAAACACTGCAAATTAAAACACAAAATCAAGCAAGGTAAGTTCTCCAACTAAATACAGAACTAAAATCAAGATCTGACTATGAGGGTACTTAGGAGTTAAGAAATAATTCTATGAAATTAATATCAAATCATCTAATAGTACGTGAAGTTAACAATAACTAATCTTAAATATTTTAAGTAATTAGAATGTAATTTATATATAAATTACTTATAAAATATAAGTAATATATAACTGGAGTGTCTAACTTTTGTAGCTACGGGAAGGGTTATTTAACTTGGTCCCCAAAATAAGTTATAAATTATGCAGTATACATGCTCAATACCAATATTATATACAAATGAGAAAGCTGGTCAGATTGCTATTGATTGTAAACACTTCTTCATGGTAGCAATAAGAACTTAAGGGAATAGACCATGGCCATTAGCCAGAGTGGCTTTTAATTTTTCATATTCCTTTAGATTTGAAGTAAACTAAAAATTTTAAAAAATTCTATCAAATGATATTTTATAGAAGAATGTATTCTCCATATATAGTCACAAAATTAAACATGTAATTTCTTGACAGTACTTAACAAAATTAAGATAACAATATTTAATTATATATTTGATCAATAACTAAAGAAATATTTGTCATTGAATATGACTGAGCATCTAATTGTTATCAAGAAAGAATGTCCTCAAGAACATATTTTTCTGGATAGTATTTCTATTGAATCCGGATATATATGTAATTTTAGGAATTAGCAAACTAATAAACAATTAATGGGCTGTTTTGCAACTTGCAAGCATGTTTCCCATTATTAGTGAACATTTGCAAGGCAGATTAAAAAGTCAAAACTTGAAGTTAATTGATTAGCCTGTGTGCTATAACCATAGAAACTTATCTGTTGCAAAATTATGACTAGAACAATGAATATTCTCTCAAAGGAAAGAGGTAAAACATGAAAACCATAAATGATGTAATGAATATTTGAAAGACAGACTAAAAGGAGTGACTGGCTAAAAGATTCTGGAATAAGAAGAAATTATTTTGCTTTTAAAGAACATGTTCTAAGGGTGCTATTTTGTCACTGAAAATGTTACTATGTATCTTAAAATATGTTATTTATGGACTCACTTCTTTCCAACAGCTGCTGAGACTCAAAATTTGCCAATTTTGCAAGTCAGTTAAATGTTCCATATTATATGTGAATGAAAAGATTCACTATCAGTTTCCTGACAGATGAAAAACAATCTGCTGTGAGTCTAAAATAAGTTTATATTCAATAAGTCAGAGAAATGTTTCTTCTTTCAAATACTGCATTATAAAGAGTAGATAATTTTAATTACCATGAGAGGAAACACAAAGTTAGGCTATATCCTCTCATTTTATCATATCAATTCAGTACTGAACTTAAAACCAAATAGAGTATTACTTTATTTTTAAGGCTATATTTATGTATTTTAAATATACTTGAATTTTGATCACTTAAAAGAAACTTTATTTGATCACGAACTTTTGCTTATTTTAAACTGAAGTTCATTATAACAGAAAACATAAGCAACTAAGTTGTTTTAGGTAAACCAGGAAAACATTAGCCTTAGTTTAGTGACTTTGCTTCTAATCACTCTTTTCTTAATTCCCTCCCCCCCAAATGATAAAGAATAAATAAAAGTTATAAAAAGGAGGGGGAAATAATTTCCAAACCTACTTTTTCTTCAGTCTTCTATCCTTTTCGGCTTGAGTTCCAAGTTTGCCTAAGCCCAAGGATTCCTGAGCTGCAGCTTCAGTTTCCATGAAGCCACCTGTAAAGTAGCAAGTGTTTAGATTAGGTTATAAACATTGTTTCCATTCTGAAATTAAAATTTTGAAACTTAATTTTAGTAACTGTTTACTATCTCATTTTAAAAAATTCCTTGTATTTCCAATTCAACAAAATAAAATGACATGGTTACATACATAAACATACACCAAAAGAATAAAAACACCTATTGATGTTCCATTTAGTTGTACAATATTACATGAGGAAAATAATAAATGTGGTTTGTAAACTGACCCTTACTGAATATAGAGGCCCCAAGGTTCGAGGTCAATTTTTCTGCTTTTCTTATGGAAAAGAAGAGTGAATATTTGTGTAGCATGTGAAATTATTTTCCAATATTTAATTATCTGTGATATAAATATAATGGGATAAATGTTAGCCCACTGAAAAGAAACTTAGGTGTATGTTTTAAATTCTGCCTTGAGAGAATGGAGAAATATTTGCTGACTCCTAAATGTTCTTCAAGGACTGCTCCTAGAACTTACACTTCTGTTTAGTTAGAAGTTAACTTCTGTTTAGCTGATTAACTCTCTAGCTTCATTGTATCCTTAGTTCAAGAACTTTATGTGTTCTGGAGAGGATTCTTTTTTGTTGTTGTTGCTAAACTTCATAATACCTGGAAAAAATTCAAAGTCTTTCTTCAAAAGACTCTAATCAGAATAGCTTCTACCTAGCATGTAAAAAATTATTTGAATTAGTGTCAGTATTTATTGACTTCAGAATAATATGTACATATAGCCTTGAAATGAAAAGCTAAAAAAAATTGTTTTATTGGTATCAGATGTAGAACTACACATTTTTATAGTGAAATTATTTCATTCCAAACCTCTCTAAGTATAATTGATTCATAGATTATCTATTATAATTATAAAATAGAGACAATATTGTCCTCTTCTTTCTCTTTGGTATTTAGATAATGTGAGAAACAAAGTCAAACTAAATGAAAAATACTATTTTTAAATGGACTAAAACATCTATTTATTTTTAAAATAGAAGAAATTTATGCTACAGTGATGTTCAACATTAGAAAAATTTAAGCTAATACTCTTAACAAAAGTACCCCCAGAATTTCACTAGTGTTTCAGTAAATAAGAACCATGGAAGACAACTTTCACTTGTCTCTCTTTCTAGTGGACATTTTCTTATTTAACAATTGCAGGATTTGACCAAGATGTGGTTTCTCTTTATCAAAATCAAAGAGCAAAATTATTTGCTACTGTTTTTCATAATTCATTTTAGCAATTTAATTATAATACTGAATATTATTAATTCTGGAATATTGATATAAACAAGTTAATCTCATATAATTACATAGCTGCATAATTATAAGAATATCCCCTCTAATTAAAATACATTAATTACTGTCCATCTAAATAAAAAGTATGGCAATGTGCCCATACCCAGGCCTGTAATCCCAGAGATGGGAGGCTAAGGTCAGAAAACTGCAAGTTTGAAGTTAGCCTCAGCAACTGAGCAAGACCTTTGGTAATTGAACAAGAACTTGACTCAAAATAAAATATAAAAAGAACTTGGGATGTTGCTTAGTGATACAGTGCTCCTAGGTTCAATTCCTAGGAAGAAGAAGAAGAAGAAGAAGAAGAAGAAGAAGAAGAAGAAGAAGAAGAAGAAGAAGAAGAAGAAGGAGAAGGAGAAGAAGAAGAAGAAGAAGAAAAATTAGAACTAAGGAGTTTGAGGATCAAATTTCATTTTATTCATTATGAACATGTGCAATTAATATTGAAGTGTTTAATGTGAAAAATCTTCATTGTTGCTATCATTAGGAAAGCCATCCACTGTCTGACTAAAATATTCTTGGGGGGCATTTTTAAGTCTGAAATTTTCCATTAGGCATAGTGAGTGAATATTGTCATTTTATATCTCTCATATATATATATGTGTGTGTGTATCTTACTGTACATCCATAAATTGTCATTCATAATATGCAAGTGACAGTAAAAATGTTCTCTGCTAATGGAAATGGAAGTGAACTATTCACTTAAATGCTATAAAGTTCTTAATCAGTCCATATGGTTTCACTGGAGATTAATGAAATGGACCTATTCAATAAATGGTGAAACATTTTCAACAACCAGATGGTTAGATGAATCAGACTTTTATTTGTCTGAGCAATAAAAGGACATTTAAATTTTTTCAAGAAGCCAACATTTCAATGGAAAAAATAACATTTTTAAAACAATAAAAGCACTGGAAGAAAACAGAATACTTAGGAGTATTTTATGAGTCAAAACCAGACATTAGAATTTATTTCTCATAATTGAAACTGTAAGAATAAGAAAAATGGAAATCTTAGAAATACTAAGGACTCTGAAATCTAATTCTTAGTTTTTAAAGGGTTTAATAGATATTTGGCAATAAGTCCTATTTGAAAATGCCAAGTACAAATGGGGCTTAAGTCCGTGGTAGGTAAAATAATCTTAAGTATCACAAGCAAGACAGTGCCCTTACACAGGAGCAAAAGTCTCAGTCAGCCACAGTCAGTGCCCCTTTTCACTCTCAATTAATACACTGCAGGTGAGAAGAACAGTTTTTCCCAGAACTGACCCCGCTGCCTCATGAGTCCCATTCATCTTTTCACATTTCTGCCCAGCTGAGAGGAAAACTTAAGCAAATCCATCTTTAAACTCTTTTAGTTGATTATCTCAGTCTGGTGAGAGTGGCTCATTGCCTTCAGATATCAGTGGATTCACAAGACTGTGTGGACTTCAAGAAAAAGCATGTATTGAGTCAGGTGTGGTGGTGCACACCTGTAATTCCAGTGGCTCAGGAGACTGAGGCAGGAGGATAGAAAGTTAAGTCAGCCTTGGCAACTTAGTGAGGCCTCAAGCAACTTAGTGAGACACTGTCTCAAAATTTAAAAAGAAAAATATGGGGAGACGGGTGTAGTCGGGATGTGGCTTAGTGACTAAGTGCCTCTAGGTTCAATCTCTAGTACCAAAAATTAAACAAAACAAAATTTATTCACTAGCTCCATGTGACTATTGGGCAGATCAAGTGTGGCTAGTCCAAATAACATGCTATACATGTAAATTAACCCCAAATTTTGAAAAGAGAGCACAAAGAGATATCTAATTAATAATGTTATATTGATCATGTGTTGAAACGACATCATGAATGACATCCCTGCCCAGATAGCACTGTCTCCTGGCTGTCCCAGAGTTTGAAGGGAAACCCAAACATTTCTATGTTTCCACTTTCACATGGGTCCAGGGGGTGCCTTGCCCAGATGCACTGTCAGCCTTGGTCTCTCCCAGACACCATTAAAGGTCTTAAAAAGTGTCAAGTAAGATGCTGAAAAGGGTGGGGCTATCTACGGTCAAAGAGATAAAACTCAAAGAATGACCTCACAGGCCCAGAATTAAGGGCATCTCCAGCTGGAGGTATCCATTCACCCGGGCTATCAAGGCAAATATCTCCACATCACCCGGGTTTAGGTTCCATTCGAAATAACATCTTTCTCTTGGCCCTTGAGATACCAGTCTGTAGGAAATTTTTGCCAAAACCACACAGCAAGGACTCTTTCCCTCTATTTTTCTAGCAGACCTCTCTATCCTTGCATGAAAAAGGTAGCTCTAATTAGAAGCAAATTATACCTCCAATCTACCCTTGATCTTTCTTTCATTACCCTCTTTTCGGTATTCACCAGTCTCTCAGTTTGCATTTAAACACACTTGAATTTATATATTGCTACTTAATTGTCTGTTAGTCTTTCCATGTCTGGAGAAGGCACCTAGGCACAGGATCTGGTTCACAAAAGGTACCTAAAAGATAAACTCAACTGAAACTAAGTGCTGTTTTGTAAAAAAGAAAAATTAATACAGAGTATGAATTATTTCTAATGGATACTTTGTGAATTATAGAATGTATCTCTTAGTTCTACAGTATCAAAGAACAATCTAAAATTTTGAATAAAGGCTATCACAGCTACCCAAATTTTATAAGCAGAAAAATACTTGCTTGTTAAATAATGTTTGTGTAATGTTGGTCCTGTTTTTGTCACTAGGAAATTATTTTCTTCATTATGCTTATTATAGTAGGTCAATGGATTCAGGCAATCATAATACGATCTGGAAGATGACCACAAAGGAAAGGGAATTGCAACTTAACATGAAAAACAAAACAAAAACTCTTAACCTATATTTTCATCTCAAATGCTTTTTTAGGAAATTTGCTAAAAATTTGCCTTTTTAAAAACTGAATAACTTGCATTTGTATATCTGTAATTGGGGACTCTGCTGTTTCAAAGTTAATACTTTTTTCTGTTCTTAATTTTTGCATACTTTGCTATATTTGGTTCTATTTGATCAATTCTTTGCTCTCAAAAATCTTAGATTGATGTTCTATGTTTTTCAGTGTCTGTCAATGGCCTCTTCTTTATCCTGACAATTCACAACTGAGATAAACTGGTCATGTGTGTTGTGTTCTTTCTTTTTCTTTTCTTTTTTTTTTTTTTTTTAATTGTCAGTATTATTAGGGTTGAAGACCTGAGAGAACTGTGTGTTTCCCAGGTAGCTGATGAATATGTCAGAGTTATATGGAGCAGATGGCTCCCCCAGAAACAGTAACTATTTTAATATTTCAGTATCTTTTCTATACCTTACCATAATTTTGCTAAGCTAGCAAGCTTCTGCTGAGCAGTACTTTTGCTATAACTCCTAATTCTCACTTCTGCTTGGATGCTTGACCCGAGAACTTAGCTGATTTTATCTGCCTACCATTCCTGTCTCTACTCAGTATTTGTAGTTGGAGACTTGACCCTCAGTTCTGATCATTTCCTCTGCTTGATAATTTGGCTTCGTACTCAGGGCCCACTTCCTCATTAACCATACAGACAATCCAAGCTCCTTTCTGTCACATTTCCCTTGGAGTTTGATCTTTCAAGTGACTCTCATGGACACTTCCTATTGAAACTCTGGCTTTTCACATTTATAATTCTGTAGGAAAACTGCACTGACGTGTTCCTAGTAAATCAAACATATCCAGAGAGAGGAAAATAAAAATCTGAACTCCCTATAAGCATTTTGACTGAGAAATTCATAATTGATTCTGTGTGAAGTCTTTTTTTAAGTTATTGCCTTGAATTCTTATTTACTTTCCCATGAATGTATGTATGACATCCTCAGGAAGCTATAAATTTTTGGAAATAATAATCATCTTTAAAATTTCTTCAAGTTCCTACATACATTTCACTGTGCTGAGTTTAATGAGCTATTTCTGGATGGTACCAGTGGCAAGAGCATACCAACTAGAACCCTCAACCAGGAAACAGAGCTGACAGCCACCATCCTGCTAAGCAGCTTGTAAAATCATCTCAGTGTCCATGAAGTATAGATGTGGTCCATTTCCTGGTCTTTAGATATCTTGGTGCTCTAAAAATATAAGTAGACTGCCTTAAATGTTAGAACTTCAGAGATTGTACATTTGCAAGGGTTCACCTATATCTTAAAGATCATCCAGTCCAACTACCTTTCAAAAGCTTGGGCAGTTACCAAAACAGTTCTTCCTGGTATTTATCTCGTATTTGCTTGAAAATATCAGGTGACAACTTACTACCTCTTAAACTTACATTTTGTACATAATTCTGATACCCCAGTATTCTTTCTTACATTGAAATGAAATCTATCTTCCTAGAACTTTAACACATTGTTTCTAGTTTTGTGTCATCACTCAACAATGAAAAAGTCAATAGCCCTTCCACCTAACAGTTCTTCAAAATTTTTGCAACACAACAGGTCAGCAAGGAGAAGAAACACAACTAACTACTTACCTATGCTCCCTCCAAGGCTACATATGCCTCTAGAAGTTCAATAACCACAATGGAAAACATTTTTTTTGGCGATTAACTTACCACAGGAGAGTAAATTGGAAAAATCTTCTTTCATTCCAATACTTCCATCTATCAATATGTCACAAGTATACTGATAATCATATTGACTTTAAAGTCACATGAAGCTTCTACATTTTTCTTACTTAAAAATGCTCCCACAAGCTATACTTTTTGAGTGGGATAGTTGGGATTTTCCTTATCTCAGTTTTATGAGATAGTCTTTAGAGAGACCATTAATTTTCTCATTTGTGATTCCAGTTCCTATCAGTAATCTATTAATCAGAAACTTGCACTAAATATCTATGTCTGAGTAATTGGGCAATGTGTTGATCCAGGATAGAGTGAGCACTGTGGGTGAGGATTATTCAACCTGTTATATATCTCTCCTGACTCTCCCATTATTCAGGGACCCTTATGACATCTTGTCTGCAGGGATGTCCTGAGTCATAGTGTGCCTGCTGCTTTTCCTGATTTGTTACCAAATAACTTTGTCAAAGAAACAAGAGAGTTTAGTCTGATATGGCTATTTTTAACACAGCTTAATTTTCTTTGTTTCAAAATAGGTTAAGGCCTTCAGATAAAATTAAAAGTCAAGCTAGTCAGTATTTCAATTAGTTATGCATCATCACAGATCAGAGGGTTTAAATTCACTGTTCCTGGTTATCCTGACAGGATAATAATGTAGCCGGAAAATTCTGGATCAGAAATACACTGACATTTTTGTTTTGTTTTAAATATAGAGATCGCGTATGTTTACACAGTATCCTTCTTTTACTAACTTGAAACTCTTTATCAATAGCCGTACTTTGGCCTGTGTACCTAAAGTCCATGATTTGCACTTCACATGTAACAGCAGCTTAACACATGTTCACTCACTGGAAATGAGAACAGACAAATGATTTTGGATTACCTATGGTTATTTTTCTAACCCTCACAATCTGCTCAGCTCTCTTGGGCTTTAATACCCTCCTGTTATCACTTCTTTTCCAGGAGAATTCTTTCTTTTTAAGTAAGGGGAGAGAGATAAAAATGAGGGTTTTTTGAACAGTCCTGCTTATTTGTATATTCTGTTCACCTCAAGTGAACCTTCCTTTTATATAAAAATAATAATATGATTTTATAATTTCCATTTTGGTCTGGGAAGTTTTCCAGTTGTCAGTTTATTTTGGCTGGTGACCTTTCTTATACCAATTTTATGTATCTATACCATAAATCTAACATTTGTTGTGTTCTTCTTGACAGCTTTTGTAACAATATGTTTTAAAATCTGTTTTAGGCAAGGAATCCTATTTTAGATATATTGCTTTGTTCTTAAGTTCATATTATCATAATATGTGATTGTGCCACTGTCCTTTTGAATTTCCTTCATTTACCCAGCCTTTTGTTGTCCTGTGCTCAACCATCTGTGTTAAGACTGAACTTACTTTTTAAAAAAATGTTTTTTAATAGTTGTTGATGGACCTTTATTTTATTTACTTATTTATATGCAGTTCTGAGATTCAAACCCAGTGCCTCACACATGATAGGCAAGTACTCTACCCCTGAACCACAATCCCAGCCAAGGCTGAACTTATTTTTAGGGATTTTGTAGTAACGTGTGTGGAATTCAGCCAGGAGTAGGTTGTGAGGGGATTGAGATTAAGGAGTAAAAATAGTACCTGTGGATAACTCTCTTCATTTTGGATGTTAAGGATAGAGGAAAGACAATTAATATCTGGAGAAGATGGCAGGATTAAATGAAACTTAAAAGTATAGATTAGACATGAGCATGTTTGAACCCTAGTGGAAATATCAGAGGTGCATTGCATCTGGATGCATAAATCAGTGGAGGGTGGAAGCCATGACCATTGGCCATGCTGAGTCTTCACAGTATTCAAATACAACCTGACGCTATGCTCCAGGAGGTAGGCAGAAGTATGTATCAGACCTGCTGTCTCTATGCCTTTCAATGAGATTATCAAACCTATAATTTTTTATATAAAAACATAGTAAATAAGAATAAAGTAGGACAGGAAGGACTAAAACCAGATTCCCAAGTAAGCTAGAAGCAATATTTATCTGCCAGGAGATTTTCCCCAAATTCAATTATAGAATTCAAACAGACTGGCTCATCTGTATCATTTTCCCCCCTTATATAACTCTAAAAAACTGGTTTTGAATGCTTTAAAAGAAAGAACAAATACTCATTGAGTCATTTTAATCTCTACCACTCCCTGTTGTTTTATAATCTGATAAATATAGTTGATAATGCCATAAGCAAGAATACTCTGATAACAATAGAATGAAATTTCCAAATGACGCATTACTACCAGAATTTTTCCTATATTGCTCTTGTGATTTGAATGAACCAACCATTTGGACAGGATGCTACCATAGTTTTTTGGAGCAAAGTATTTTGTTTAGTTTCTGTTAGCTTTATGTAATTGCTTTTCAATATGTTGCTTCCGTTGGTTTTGAGACTTTCCATATCTGTACTGCCTTGGCTAATAACACATTTGTAAAAATAGACAATGTGCATATTCTGTGCCTACTGCATTTGATTCTTAATGATTAGAGGTTGTCCCTATAGCCATATCGACTGATCCAACATATAAAAAATTGATGTTGTTACACTTACTTTTCAAATTATTATTTAAGGCAAATAACATCCCTTCTCCAAATATTTTCCCAGGTGAATTACTAAAACATTCTCCTTTGTTGTTCATCATTTCTGATGGAACCAAGGAAACACTTTCAATTTTATTTATGCAGTTTTGTTCCTTCCCACTATATTTCATTCAAATGAATATATTATATCTATCCTCAAGTAAATTCATAATTCTCTGCTCTTAGTAACTAAACTTTTAAGTGATAAATCTGTCAGGCATGGTGGCACACACCTGCAATCCCTGCAGCTTGGGATGCTGAGGCAAGAGGATTGCAAGTTCAAAGCCAGCTTCAGCAGTTTATCAAGGTCCTAAGCAACTTAGTGAGACCTTTTCTCAAAATAAAAATAAAAGGGCTGGGAGGTGGCTTAGTGGTTAAATCCCTAGTTCAATTCATGATTAAAAAAAAAAAAAAGAGTGATAGATCTTAAATCTGGTTCAAAATTTCAAAATTGGTTCTTTGAAACATCATCTTCCTACCATATTACTTTCCATGCCACACTTTCCTATCTGCTATTTACATATTTATTGGTAGGGGGAAGTACATTGGCAGTGCTCCTGTGTCTTTCAATTTTCCCCATCCAGACATTAAAATCACAATCACTGGAGAGTAGAAGGAACTAGTTTCTTCTAATTCATGAAGCTTCAGCACTAGGTTTTATTCCTTAGAGTTGAAAGCTTCTTACGGTCTTTCCATTTCAACTTACATCTACCTTCCAGAACAAAAGTAGACCTAAAATCTATGTCCTTTACCCAAAGTAACAGTGGGGCCCATGAACCATTTTCTTCTCATACAGATATGGTGTCCTGGAGCTTGCTTATACCTACTAAGTGCGATGGTTCAACCTATTTCTGGCTTCTACACAACTCCATAGCTATAGTTTTGGTCCTGATATCCCTGTCAATTTATTTTCTCCCTCTGCTGTTCTATGGAGTAAAACCAAAATTCTCAGAGCTTAGAAATTTTCCCAAGTCTATTATGTGATTCCAAACACCTATTGCTAGTTCCCAACTATGGGATGGGGAATGTTAATAAAGATGTAAGTGGAGTTCATTTTCATCTATTCTGCTCTAAAAGACACACGGTGTGGTGCATGCTAGTATTCCCGCAACTCAGGAGGCTAAGGTAGGAGGATAGTAAGTTCAAAGTCAGCTTCAGCAATTTAGCAATACTCTGTCTCAGAATAAAACATAAAAAGGTCTGGGGAAATGACTCAGTGGTTGAGTGCCTCTGGGTTCAATCCCTGGTACAATGCAAACAAACAAACAAACAAACAAACAAGGTACACAGGGTCTGAAAATAGAAAATAAAGGCTAGGTTGGTAGAAGTCTCTATATTTTCTAGATCATAAATCATATCTTGGATATCCTAATTTGGATTTAATAATTCCTCATCAAATTTAAATATAAAATAACAATAGAAAAATTCAAGTGAGAAGTTCAATTAAGTATATCTTAAAGGAAAAAATAAATTATAGAACCTAAGCTAAATACATGTTGAAATAAGAGTAAACGAAGTGATAACTATATCAGCAAAATATATATTGTAAAATTATTAACCATTCACATTATTGTGAATTATACTACAGTATATTGGAAATGATGAATTATTTGGTAAAGACTATAATCAGTTGTCAAATTAGATAAAACAAATCTTAATGTCTGGCATATATATTTTATATAAAAAATAATCAGTTTCTCCTTTCTTTATGCAACAGTTTTTATAGCCCAAGATGTCCCTCTCATGAGAAAGAGAAATTCAAAGAGTACTGAGCTTCCATTGAGTAACAGTCACACAGCTGGTGGCACATCAGTTTCCAAAGCTACTGATGTTTTCTGTGCCTCCACACTGTAGAAGTCAGGAAAGGCATTTTCGAATTGAATTAGTCATAAATCTGCAAGCATGAATATCATACTCAGAAACTTTTTAGGTACTAGAGCAGGAAGCTAAGCCTGGTATTTGGAGCATGCTTGTAAATAATCATTTAATAAGCCCAAGGTAGCACTTAGAGATTTGTATCACTTTGTTCAACACTTAACATTGGAAGTAGAAGCTCAATCCTTTGCCGATAATTTAACTCTACAAATAAATAGGAAGAAATCCCTCCAAAAGAACCAATTATACCCATCATCATTTTAGAAATATCATATTAATTTCTAGACTGTTATTCATGTACAATATGTAAGTTTGTATCTGTGTGTCTCTTTTTTCATAAATATATATATTTACCTAGGGTCATTTCAAATGAACTAATCTGTATTTTTATTTAATTAATCACTAAAAATAAATCATTTAGTGAATTAACTACTGCTCTATTCCTTTCCTCCTCCCCTCATCCAAATGCCATAGAGTGTATTATGGGAAAGTCATGACACCTTTAGACAAATAAATTTTGCTCTTTACATTTTATACCCTAAATATTAAAACACTTTATTCTGACTTAAAATTTAAAAAGGAAAAAGAAAAGCTTTTTCAAAAAAACTTTTAAATTCACACAAGTAAGCTTTTATATGCATCTATGTTCTAAGTGGCAGTGTACCCAATGGTCTTAAGCTGGTTTTGAAACCTTGGCACCAGGACGTACATCTCCGTCCTACAAATTATGAAGACATTATTTACTCATCAATAAAATAGGGATGACAGTGATTATGTCGGTCATAAGAATTAGCATTTAATATATTCTAACTATTTTTTATTAACAGGTTTAAAAGCACTGGTAGTTTTGCAATATTCTTTCACTGTAATTTTTATTAAGCATTATTCAGCTGAATTGGATTTATAAAACTGACTAAATAAGAAACGTCGGGTAAACAAGAGAAGAAATGAAAAGAGAAAAAGGAAACGAAGGAGGTGGACAATTTGAAGTGACAAAGAAGTGGCTCTGGGAACTCAAACACATTTATACTTACGGAGCTGCCCAAGTCGTGCTTTTTCTTTTTTACCAAACAAACGTCCTATTGAAGACTTGATTCCTTTCTTCTTGGGGGCTTTGTGAAGAGAGTCTTGGCTGCTATTGGCACTGCCAAGCCCAAGGCTTTCTGGCTCAAGAGAGGCAGCTAAACTACTGCAAACACAAAAGAGGACAAACTGCTTGTTTTGCTGCAATATCCATAAGGCACACAAGACTTGTTTCCTTTATAAAGGTACAAAAGGAGGAACAAGTAGACTTTGAATGTTATTTTCTCCCTTTCTTCTTAGGATTTTTAAGATATTGAAATGTAGTTTCCTCAGCCTCAGGGTTCTGCATCTCCAAATTTTCAATAGAAAAATTTCCTTTTATTGCAAATGGCTTTTTCTCCTTTATGCTCAGTACAATACGAAACTAATCATTGAACATAGGTTGGTGTAATAACAGTTTGTTATAAGTCTTTCTATTTAGCTTAGTTTTGTGAATTTAGCACCTGTTATCTATTTCCTTCTGAGTTTGTTTTGCTAATGTTAAACATACCGACCTATGGTAATCAACTAATTATGAAATTGAAGATGCTGTTCCAACCTGTGATTTTATTGGAATCTCCTCTATCCATCTTTTTCTCACTTGAGTTTGGAGCCTAATTCATTTATTCTAAATTCATCTGATTGGGATCTAGAAGCAACAAATCATACACCATAGTGATTTCTGTATATCTTTTCTTATAGTTCTCGAATATTCTTTTAGGTAAATGACAGGCTGAAATGATTACTAAGTAGTTTGTCTAAGTCCAATTTCTATTTCTACTTTGACATTGCTTCAATAGGAAGAGTTCAATAGCTATTGCATCAGTTTTTATAGTTGTTAGTTTGATAATACCATGATGCATTCTTTAACTACTTATTCATCTGATCTAATTTCAGCTCACATTTTCTATACTCCAAAGCAACTGCTTTTCATATGTTCTGTCTTTTGTTGGACTGGAAAAGAGATATATATTTTGAAGCTCCCACCTCCACTTAACTGAAAAATAACAAAAAATAAATGCCTGTAAGATAGAAAGCCCTGTTTAAAAAAGGATTTGTTATAAAACATACTATTTAGAAGATAGATTCGTACTTAAATCATTGATCATTAAGTCATTATACTGTGTCCTGCAATTGATAAGACAATAAAAAGACATACATTTAAGAAATAAAGTGCACGCAGACTTATATATAGCATTCATTATTATAGAGATCCTATTGCAATGTTTTAGGCATATGGATAGAACAGCATGATGAGTCACTTTGACAGATGCAATATTTCCATATCTAGACAACTTTGCCTTTAATATTCGTGCTTTTTATTCTCTGAACTATTTGTCTGAGGAGTTTTGGTTGACTATAGCTGCACAGAGTGCACATACCTGTTTGTAAAAAGTAAGTAAGGCACAGTCATGGGACTTTTCAGACCTTATCCTACAATCCAAACTTATCATACTGTCCTAGAATCCTTTTAGTATTTTCGAACTCTTCCTAAGTCTCCTCTCTAGTCTGATCCATTTTAATAGGAAACATCTAGCTAAAAAGAAAAGTTATTCTCATATACTGACTAGTTACCAGACTGCAAATATGTTAATTTTAAGTCAAAAATTGATCTTAGAAAGTAGAGTTGGTTATTTCACAAGATATATTGGGGAGCGGGAGCAGAATAATAATCTGATGCAGAATTATGACTCAAATCTATTTTTCATATAAATTTTCTTGCAGTCTATTTGACAATACTGAAGGAAGAGGGACATTTTGGGAAGAAGAGCATTCGATGTGAGTGTGCTCAGACTGTCTTACCTTCGGGCATCGTTGTGGTAGGAAGATGGGAGGGTGTGAGTCATCCTGATGGCTCTGGGTGTAGGGGGAGGAGAAGTTTCACATTTAATTGTTGCTTTATCCTCCCGACCATCTTCTTCCACCACTGCAATCTAGAAGCAAAAACAGTACATTAAAATGAACTATTTCTAAATTTCAACTGAAATGGATACAAATGAAGACTCATTAAGGCACAGCTTTGAGGAATTCAAACAGAAAGACTTGGGGCATACACATTTTACATGTATCAATTCATATTATTAAGGAGGATGGTTTTCATAGAAAAAGATACTCCAGTTAAAAACTCATGGAATTTCCAGAATATAAAAAAAAAAAAAAGAAATAAAACACTCATGGACCATTCCACCAAAGCATTTTTTAAGAGTAATAAACATTATAGATCAATATACTGTAACTTTAGAAAAGTCATTCTGGAATTCATTTTATCACATCAGGGTGTATGCTCTTTATAATAAAGTATTGAGCACATATTTGAGCAAATTTACTAAAGTAGAAAAAAGCATGCATAGTCAAGTTATCATAACAAAGACACCTTTAAGTGGGAATTTTTTAAATGAAAAGATAAGTTGGTAAAATAATGTTATCAGTTACAGTGTTTTAGATTAGTCAACCTAATAAAATGCCTTTTAAAAGTGTTTAAAAATGGATATCAGTTTAGAGAAAAATTTTTTTCAAGTGAGAATAATAAAAGGAAAAAAACATAATTCTTACAAATTGTTTCATCTCACTACCAGTGAAAGGAAAATTGAAAAAGATACAGAAAACCAAACACAGACAGAATGAGAGGGATTTCTTTAAAGAATAATAAAGTTCAGAATTCAGAACAATTCAGGATACCATCAGTTTTGTCAGAGATACACTGTAATAAAAAGAACTTTCCAAGGATCAAGTCAATTGTAGAGAAATAGTTTTTTACATGCTGCATTTTTAATGGCACTAATACATATTATATATCCATACAGAGACCAAAAATATGGAAAATACAGCTAAAAGACATACAGTTATAAAAGCTCTGATGAAAAAATTTCTCAGTATGATTCAGTTTATGGCTAAAGCAAAAGTTTTAAAGCTGCATTCTGGGAAAATACTTGTTTCTCCATGACGCTGTTATGCTCTTATGCATAAACTTGTTTATATAGGATGAAGACCCCAGGCACTGGAGGAACTTAATGAAGTCATTTGTCAGGTCTCTTGTCATCCAGGCCCAGACTGCTCTTCCAGTTTAAGGGGGCATCTTACTCTCCATGAAACTGGCATAAGGCCACCAGAAGAATCTGCTGTCGACACAATTCCATTGTGATGGAAGATCCTTTCTAAATCCACACCCAATCTAAACTCTTTAAGTATGCTTCATTACTCTTCCTAATACGTATCAGTGCTATCATAGTTATGTGATATAACGATTCTTTTCTATAATTGTTTTTGTTAAGCACAATTATTTGTGGTTTCAGAATTTTGCTCCTGAAATATTTTATTATAAAATACTTTCCTCTTTCCCCACTGCCAAACTATACCTTTCTTAATATCAACTCTTAAAAACATTAGTCACAAACTGTTCCACTGAATAACACTTAGAGCTCACAGTATACAAAAAGTGGAAGAGAAAGACTTTGGAATCAGTCAGTCAGATAGAAGTGATCATTCCTACCTTAATGCATTGTTCTGAAGTGTTAATGAAGCCCCTCTGTAACTCCTTGTCCTGATACACACCATTTTTAGTTTGTGGCTCTCTCCATGACCTTCCTTCCCAGTCACCATTTTACTCTTTGTATTCTGTGAGTCTGCATTTCTGTTCAACACCTTCTATCCAACCTTTTTTTTTTTTCATTTCTTACACTCACTCAATTTCTTTATATCATCTTCTCAGAATTCTTTATATAGTCACAAATTTCCTTCTAGTACTTGTAAAGTGGTGGAGGAAGTCAAGGAGTAATAAAAATCCTCTCTAGGGTAAATCTGAGGGTTGAGAACCAGCTGGTATTGTCAAGAAGACTCTAGAGGCAGTTAGATAATAACCCAGGAACAGAAAATCCCATTCATCTAAGCTATGTAAGTACAACATGGGTTCCTTCAATTTAATGAGGATGATGATGATCAGGTTCTCTGGTTTCGGGAGTTTCAGTATATACTGACTACCAGGTCTTGAAGATACTGAAAAATGACTCATGCACTGGAAAGCAGGTTTGAATATTTGAAATTTCTCCATCTGATATCTGGTGACTAAAACTATGCTGTCCTCAATTATCTAATAGGAAGCCCTTTTGTGAATTAGAATTGGTGTCCATTTTGTTTCCTATATCCTGTACTAATTCTCCTGATTTCATTTTGAACAGGAAAGCATGTTTTTACTCATCTCCTGGTTTCCTGTATCCTTGATGCTCTGTGTCTGGAAAGGCTTCTCCTTCCAGTGCTCATTAATTCCTAAACATAGCAAACCACACCCCAGAACAGAGTCTTTTATTTGCAAACCCTCAACTCAGAGCCCTCTATTGTCTCCTGTAGCTGGTTCTAGGTTTAATATTCTTCTGCCCTAATTGCCAAGCTTCAGGCATTAGACAAGAGAGGTCCATAGACCCCAGAGCCACCCCAAGTTACTTAACCTAAACCTGCTTGCTCTGCCTTCCCTTACCTTTTTGGAAAGGACTTCAAAAAGGTCCTTGCCTATGCTTTCCCATTGCTCCTGCCAACCCTGGTGCATTTCTGGGGACATGGAATGCCCCCTTCTCTTGGGTACTGTAACCAACTATTGTCTTTTCTTTGGCAGTTGTCTCCTGATCTGTTGACCTCAGTTTTCATGAATAACAGTGAAATAAACATTCTAAAACAACCAGCATTTATTTAGTATTGATATTAAAATATCTAACTGTATCATCTGTAGTTTAAGCATTCAGAGGAATATCAGGATATCAAGTCTCATAAATCTAATCATTGCTCCTAAAACATAGATGATCTTATTTTTGATGCATTATCTCTTATTATCATATTTAGACAATACAATAATATAATAACTCTTAAACACTTTCAATACTTTTTACTTTAACAAAATACTTTCGAAGAAAAATTATTTTAAATTTTTTATTAATAAAAGTAATATTCGACTAGCAACCATATAAAAGTTTTTTACAATACCTTTCTCCGATGTTTCCTTAGATCACTTGGCTGCGATTGGCAGTAATAAAAGCAACAGGAAATAGAACTAATTAATGACTACTGTTGACCATGTTACAAGTTTAAATAGTATCTTGTATCCATAACTTATCTACCATTTCTTTTCTTTATTCCATGCTATCCTAAATAAGTGTTTTTTAATTATTACAGAAATACTCCTCCTCCTGGTGGTTACTTCAGAAAAGAAACCTCTCATGGGTAAGGGCAGGTCTCTATGAGGCAGCCATGTCTACCTGTACTGCCTGCATTGCATATGAGACACACAGTGGAGGGCGTAAAGCAGAGGAAGTCAATCTAGCCAGTGAGTTGGTCAGAAACAAATGCGACACAATATCCTTCCAGGAAAATATAGACCAAAATGAAGATCCAGTGCACATATATAGAGGTTATAAACTCTCCCTGTTCTATCTATGAAGAGCTTTGGGTATCCTTTGTGCAAATATTCTGTTCTGAAGGATCTCAAATTTCCTGGAATCCTAACAAATTCCACCCCCACATCCCCAACACAAGCTAAAAGCTCTGGACTCAGCATAACATGCCCTTGGGGATAGTGCTTTTTTGTCAATGCTCTTTTACAGGATTTAAAAAGAAAATTGTTCCTTTTTTTATAATTCCAGATGAATTTTACTGTTTTTGTTCATTTTTTCTTATGTAAGTAAAACCATCTTTATTAAACTATTCCATTATGCTTTCTATTTTTATTGTTAGTAGAAGATATGATGATTTCACTATGTTGAGTAGTCTAGATATTGCTAGTATGCCTGTGGATTTGTGTGAGGTAAGAGATAAAGGTAAATACAAGTGCATTTTATTCTCAGGATTAAGAAGCAATGTTGGCAAGATATCATGCCATGTAGTAACTAACACGATGTTTATTCAATCTCTTGTTTTCTGTCTCTAAACTTTCTAATCTTCTTTTGAATATTCAAACATGAATTACATCCAATTAAATTATTTTTCCTTTAATATTTTCTAAAGAAAATACCCATCCTTCACTATAAGAATATGAGTTTGGTAACAGGGTTTTATTAGGTGTCAAGGATTTCCAAGAGTTCCTTTCTTGCTTTCTTGACTTAGAAAAATTCAAGAAAATTTCTTGATTTCTTTAACTTTCAGGAAATGCCATAAATATTTTTTTCAGTATTTTAATTATAGTATGATAATGGTCATACTATAATTTACTGGTTTTAATTAATGATTATCTGCTCAAGAAAATGCATGAAAGCACTGACATATTTTTCATATGCACAAAAATCTAAATGATTTTAATATACTATTTTATTTTCATAAAAATAGCACTATTAAGGCCTAAGATGTTAATACTTTTGAAAATACTTAAAGGCAAAATACTATGTTTTAAAAATAAAGGGAAATAAGAGCAATATAGAAATCACCAAAGTATAATTGCCTGAAAGGCTGACTAAATTGTGCTCTGTGGGCCAAGATTCTTCCAGTAGCTTTGGTAATAAGTCAGTCATTAATATTATTTAGTTCATATTACACTTGCAGAAACTAAGCAGAGATGAGAGCATTTTTAGTTAATAAAATCAAAGAGATGTTTCCTGGGTTTCCAAAATAAGCAGACATAATGTGGCTCATAGGTGTATCTAGTTAGGATACCTTAGTATGTGGACTCCAAGTTTGCACTATATTGAGGTCAATTCTGGTTAGTTGGTTATTATTCTATGGTCAATGTCCTGTTTATTTAAAAACATTTTAAATATAAATTTTGGTAATGAGCAAATGCAATGGAAGACTCAGTGACTTAAAGAAGTAACTTTTTGCTGTAACTTTTTTTTTTTCTCCAATTTTCTTTCATTTAAGTTTTATTGCTTGGATGTCCCATAACTATAAAGACTTTGAATGTGGAAAATGCTACTTCACCACATAGTTTTGTTTCAATTGTCAACTGTAAAATTAGTGAAAAATATACCTCAACTAATATATATACTTTTATATATAATATGTAAAAGAAATTTTTTAAAGATGAAATAAAATTATATGAATATTAAATATTTATCTGTAAGAGTGTTTTCTCTAGGGTGAGAAATATATATATAATAAATACACACCAATATACACACATATATGTAGATTTTTATACAAATTAATTCTAATAAAATTTTTTTATAATTTATTAACTAGATTACACATTACTTCAAAATATTTGATGATTAAATTTAAACAATGAATTGAACTTCTTTATTCAGATATAATGTGCACATATAGAAAAATATATAATCATACACATAGATGTGGGCATTGTGGACTTTTATAGTACTTCACAGTCTTCTGATCACAAATACAACATACACTTTATATTCTTCTGTAATATCATTAATTTTTCTTTATTTACTGTATTTGTGCTCAATTTCATAGTGTATGAACTATTACCTATTTGCATTTTAGTCTCAATCCCCAGACTATTTTATTTTAACTGGAATTTTATTATTAAAACAATATAGTTTTAATCTACAATGGAAAAATACAGACTTTTACTTCCATATATTGTTCAAAATATTTTGATTCTCATTGCTCTCATCTCAACTTATTTCCAGGTAACTACAGAAAAATTAAAAAAAAAAAAAATCAAACCCCAAAACCAAGGACAGCTAGGCATAGTGGAACACACCTGTAATCCCAGCAGCTCAAGAGGCTGAAACAGGAGGACCACAAATTCAAAGCCAGCCTCAGCTACTTAGTAAGGCCCTTAGCAAGACTCTGTCTCAAAATAAAAAATAAAAAAGAACTGGGGATGTGGCTCATTGGTTAAGCGCCTCTGGGTTCAATCCTTGGTACAAAAACAAAAAGCAACTAAAAAAGTCAAGAATAATGTATGCTTTTGAGTTAGACATATTTGAGGAAAGTTCCAGCTCCACTCATAAGTGGTGCTGAACACGGTCAATTTACTCATGTCTCAAAGCTTCAGTTACCTCTGCTCTGTTGAGACCATGCTCTGTGATGTCAGGGCTCACATGAGAATTGAATGACTGAACATCATGGTATTCAGTAGTCATTCCAACCATATTTTACACAGGCCTTTCTATATTACTTTTAGCATGTAGCACTTTTTTTTCCTCAAATGTTTTCAGGGATTTTCTAGTTTAGACTTTCACATTTTATCTCTGAATATAAAGATAAATGAAAAAAAAAAAAAAGCCCAAAAACTAAAAAATTAATGTGATGAGGTTGACATGAATCTGGAAGAGATAAGAACCTGGTACTGTTGAGTTTTAATGGCTGTGATGAAAATTATGTCTTACAATATTATAAATTTCTATCTTGGTGTATTGAAGCAATTATCATGTGTGTTTTGCTATTTATTATATTAAAAAAATCCTTCCAGTCTAAATTTATTTCATCACTATGACATCAGTAAAAGTGTACTTATTGATTTACATCATTCACTTTTCTCATGTGATATTCAGATCTCTGCCTGTTCATTTAAGAAAGTTGCAGCATCTGTTTGGATACTGTCTCCTCAGTTCACAATGGAATTATGCCTACCACAAAGGGTTGTTGTGGGGAAAAATGAAACAAACCATGAAATTCATAGAAAGTCCTTAGATGAGAGCAAACACGCAGGGTATTTTAGCTAATGCATCATTAATCTTAACAGGGACAAAATTTCTCTGTACACATCGTCATACCAGTGTCATGACTCCCATCCTGTCCATTTCCCTGGCTGGGCTTCTCGGGGTAAGCTTTGGCGTTGAGTGTCCACTGGGGGGAGATGAACTGGCCAGTGATGAAGCTGTAACAGAGGCAGTGATGGAGGTACCTGGGTGGACCCTAGCCAAATTCAGGCCCTCCAGGCTCACACTGGCCACTCTATTCTCAATTTCTTCAGCACGTAACTCTGTAGATTCTTTTTCTTCCTGAATCAGCCTAAAAGATAGTTTAATTTTGATCTATTATATGCTGCTATAATGGCAACCAGAATTCACATAAAAATCAATTAAAGAGTACTTTAAATATTTTATATCAAAACTAGTATTTTTGTCTCATTTTTCTGATGTAGGCAGTTTGAACTTAGTAAATGCTGGGGTTCCTGACCTCAATTTAGAAAACTGTATCTTTCAAAGGATATATAATTCCTGTCACTTTCAGTTTGACCCTTTTTCTACTACCACCCTTAAAACTCTTCTAAAACCTTGCAACCTGGTTAAGGTCTACTGCTAATTTTAATTTTACATGTAAACTCAGGTACCAATTAAAAACACTTAGACATCCAGATATCAGCAGCATTTCATTGAGTTTCCACCCAATGAAAAATTTGATTAATAGCATCTCTAATAAATGTTAATTCATAATTATCATATAATCAAATAAAACCCAGAGTCTTCTTAAAAAATCAACACTTATTTAGCTAAGCATCCTTTAAATAAGTAACAGGCAATTTAATAACAGTATATTTAATCAAATGCATAGTATAACATCATTAATGTATAAACATACTCCAAAGGAAAAACTTCCCCTCCAAAAAAATTGCATTTTGTACTTTTAATACACTTGTTATTAAAAAAACGACTACTGCAGAAATTTATTTTGATAAGAGGCAATATATTCCTGTTGTATAAAAAGTTTTAATTATTTATTCTGGATATTCTGTTAATTGTAAAGGCAAGTCAAGCCTAAAGGAAGTTGAGTAAGAGGTAGATGGAAACTTAATTAAATAGGAAATCAAATGCGCATACAAGATCAGTTTGTTCAAAAAAGTAAATGACAATCTGTTGATCTTTGGAGTCCTGATATAAATATGGAAAGCAAAGAAAACAATAACAGCAAACTAGATTCCCCTTAGAATGTTCCCCAGGAATCATGTGGAAGGATGAAGGGATGAAGACCACAAAAGTAAGACAGGCAGCATAGTAGCCAACGACAGAAGAAAAGCAGTGTGGTGGGAATTGAGTCCTTCTTTGAACTCTTGACTCTTTCAGTGAGCTGTGAACAACTCTGAAAAGATAAACTTTTTAAATGACTAAATTGGTTCTTGAAAGAAGAAAAATTACAAGCAGAAGTAAATTCTGGTTGGAGTTAGCAGCTCACCACAGTCTATATCAAGGTACCTATTTTCGTTGCATGGTGTTATATAATAAAATCTCAGGTATTTTTCAATGTTCTTTCTACTCAGCAACTATATTAACCTATGTTCTAGTTACTCTAGGCTAAGATTATTACAGAGATTTACTACCCCAATTTAAGAGGGGTAAGAGTCTCTGAAAATAAATAGACTGTTAATAATATTGCTTTGATATTTTTTGGTGAAAAAAACACCACAAGAGTATATCTGCAATTTCAAACCTATTCAGTGGATTTAACTATTAGCTGAACAGCATCATAGAATGTTACTCAGTTAGAATTTATGTTCTACATTATTTTTTTTCAGTTTATAGTTCTCAAATATTTGGGGAGCACTTTCCATATGTCAAGCATAGTGCTAAGACATAGAAATGTGTGAGCAAAACTTGCTCTTAGACAAATTACAATCTAGTGAAAGTAAAATTTCTGCAAGATAGCAAAACCTTTCCTGAAGAAGTGGTGATGGAGCTGTGCATGGTGAGGAAGGGTAAAAATGAAAGAAGTGTCATGAGAAAAGGGTGTGAACTAGGGAGAATGTTCCAGAAGAAGGAAACAGTCACACCAAAAGAGTACCCATGGGACAGCCAAGGATTTGGAAGTCATGTCTAATGGTACAAGGAGAAGAAAAAGTGAGTGATAAGAAAATGGTGGGACGGTAGGACACTCTAGACAATATTAAGGATGTTGGTCTTCATATTAAGAACAATTGAAGAGTTTGGAAGAGAGGACATAAACACATTTAGTTTTCTAAAATTCTATTGTGACTGCAGTGTTAGGATAAATTAGTTCTGGATTCAAAGATTACAACAAAACCAGATAGAAATTTTTGTCCTGCAGGCGAAGAGCTATTATAGTATGCTGTAGGGTGACAATGGAAGAGGTGATGTGAATCATAGCAGAGGGAGGCAAAGTCTTAAACAGAACCAAAAAGAACAGCAGAATGCATGTTCGAATTAATAAACACCTGTATCCTATATTCAAAGAGAAAAAATATACCTGTCACATTTGGGTTTTTACTGGGATTATTCAAGGTAATTAGAGAAAAAGAACTGACCGCCATTGAAATAAACATTATATTAAATGAAAATAAAAATTATCATAGTACTAATATTTCTCAGTATTTGAAATGTTGACTTGTATGATTTCAATTATACAGTGTAAATCATCTATTATCAAGATGCTGTGAGATCATAGTACTTATTTCTTATTTACTATGAAATAAATCATATTTAGAACACATCATCCACATGTTTTATTGACTCTGAAATAAAAAATATAATAAAGAAATACAATATTATAGCCTAATATTATTATAGTATAATATTAAATTAATTCTGACAGATATATTAAGACTTTTTTATTCAAAGAATGCTAATTAATTTTATCCTTATTTACTTCCTTATGAAATTTACACCACATACTTCCCCAAAATTGGAGGGGATTTTTATTGATCAACCTGATTTACCATGAACTTCAATATCAATGGATGAAAATTTTATCTTTACAGATATAAGGAATACTCCTTAATCTCCAGAAGATCTAAATAAGAATTGGGTCTCATTTTTAACTATGAAAGTAACCACATTGAAAAGCAAGTTTAGGTATGACTGAATACAATTATAATCATCTACAAGCATTAAAATGAATAATACATTTTTCATGTAGTATATTACTAAATGGATTTGATTTTTGTCATTAATAACAGTAGTAGTAGTTTCAGTTTAAACCCATTATTTAAAAGCATTAACTTCTTTTTTTTTTAAACTCTCTATAGTTTTGGCAGAGAAAAACACCCCACCCTGCTTTCAGTACATGTTCTGCCATGGACTGAATTATGTCCTACCCATACTCATTCATACAATGATGCCCTAACTCTACTACTGTGTGTGGACATGGAACAATCAGGAGGTCATTAAAGTTAAAGGAGTTCATAAGGGTGAGAACTTGATCTGGTAAAGTTAATGTTTTCCTTTTCTTTCTGTCTCTTCCTCTCTGTTTCTCCCTCCATCTGCCTCTCCTGAGAGCAGAAAGAGAGCCTTTCCCAGAAACTGAACTTTGTCTGAACCTTGATCTTGGACTTTCTGGTCTCCAATACTGTGAGAAAATAACTTTTTATTTAAGCCACTCAGCCTGTGGTATTTTGTTATGGCTGCCCAAGCAGACTAAGTCATCTCCGTTGGTGGTGAATTTAAAAAACAAGGTGTGTTAAAATGTAATCAACATTAATAAACTTCTAAAAAATATGCTATCCCTAATATAATGGTTTAAAATTGATAAAAATAATATTAATTTTACTCCAATGACTAAATATTTTTGAGGGAGCTGATTATACATTAATTTGCATATTATTTAGTATCTTTGATGCAGCATTAATTGACCTTGTTACCTTATTACTACAAATATCATCCACTTTAATGATAAATTTTAATTTAAAAAGTACTTTAAAATTCACTGGGGAAATTTTATCTTTAACCTATTCTTTTATATTGCCTCTGTTATTAGTCTGATATGAGTCATGTATGCTTACAAGGGTTGTCCTAATTTTACACCAGAGATTCCCAAATACTTGGAGAATCTTGTGAAAATGTACATTTGGTTGAGTGGGTATCCAGGTGATGTTGTAAGGGGACAAATAAATGGGGATGGTGGGAACACTAGATTAAGAGAATAATTCTATAAAATGAGCCCACTGTGCTAACTCCCCACATGCTTTCTTTGCAAAAAGCAATCGGCCTGTAACCCTACCTGACCTGGAGGGACAGGAAATGTCACATTTATCAAGGAACTGAGGCAGGGGGTGGAAGGCCTGGCAGTCAGTGTAGATAATGAATGATGGGGGTTGAGAAGGTGAGGAATGGTTATCAAAGAAAAGACAGGGCTGCTAAGACCTCTGGGGATCACACTTCCCAACACAAAGCTATTACCTCCTGTGCTGTCCTTTCTGCCCTTAGGCACATACGTGGAGAAGAAAGAGAAGGTGTGGGGTTCCAGGGTTTATAAAAGAGCAATACACATCTACTCCTGCAGACACCTAGGTGTGGGTCCCACTTCTCTCTAGAGAAATCTGTCTCTACCTTTCTTAAATAAAGCTTGCTTTCTATTCTTGCCTTGGTGTTTCTTGGTGTTTAATCTTCAACACCAGGGGAACAAAGACTGGTTCTGATTTCCAAGACTAGTATTAATGTCAATGCCTCTGATTTGAGAGTCATTTAGGTCTTCTATTCTCTTGAAATGGTCAATACTAATTGAACTCACCTGATTTCTTTGTTGATTGCATCCAATTGTTCCTGAAGCATCATAGCTAGAGTCTGAGCATCAGAATGACCACTGGGAGAGAGAAGATCCATTGAGCTAAAAATTGTTTCTCTGTCATCATCATCAATATCAGACATTTCAGTGTCACTTTCAAATGGGTGACTGCTTAGTACTCCAATTTGTTGTGTTCTGTTCCATTCATGATCCCCAAGTGATTTCACCTAAATGGCACATGAACAATGGCAAGTATTTATCATATTGCTCATTTTTAAAGAACGAATCCATAAAATACCAACAAAAGCATGCCAGTTTTTAGAATTGACCTAGCAAAAGCATAACCATATGCTTAACTATTAACATTTCAATTTATCGGTTCTATATAATAGTTTATTGACATTTTAAGTAATTTAATTTTCAGTATAAATGTCAATATTGTAATAGGAATAGAGATGCTAAATTTCCATATGACTGATAATCCAATCACCTTTCAAAGTAACAATTACTATAAAGTATCTCCATTTTCAACACTATTCCTTATTTCTAAATACAGCAATCTCTGTACTCAAACATTTGCTTTTCTTATTCTCATTACTATGAGACTACAGATATTATACAATAAATTATTTAAGAATTCTTTCTTTGGAACTTACATAGGGGTTAACAAAATATTGCACAAATGTTTAATTTCATCTCTACTTCTCTGGTCACTTGAACACCTTGATTTTTTAAGCCCAAAACATGCTAATTTATATGGCTTATATTTTTGTAATTAATATAATGAAAGAGAATTTTGAGTAACCAATAGGCAGGTGGTTTTCAAACTGTGATCTGAAGGTATGAGAGAGTTGGGTATAAGGGATAGGCCCTAGAGTATTTTTTTTTAAGTTAGTTTTCATTGTTGTGATTTTGCAAAATGAGTTATATGGAGACCACATGATATTTCCTCAAGTACTAAGAATTGAGGACTGGAATTAGCATTTTCTTTAGACATTGTTTTGGTTGCAAAGAGTACTAATTTACTTGTCACATAATAGAAAAAAGAACTGAGATGAACTTAATTTTGTCCTTCTTGGTTTATGTATTTATTCAAATATTCAACAGATATCAGATGCCTACTGTGATGAATTAATTTATATATGGCATATTGGTGGCAGTTAAAAACCATAAGGTGTTGAGGACCTGTGTACAAATAAGGAAAAATGAATTGTATTTTGAATACATGAAAGTAGGGGAACAAACTAAACTTCAGGCACGAAGAAAGGATATTCTCCTTTATAAAATTCAATTGTATTACTCAAAAAGCGTAGCTTAAAATTTTTAAGTTATTGGGGCTGTGCTTATAGTTAGTGGTAGAGTGCATGCCTTTTGCATGAACCATTGGGTTCAATCCTTAGCACCACACAAAAATAAATAAATAAAATAAAGGTATTGTGTCCATCTACAACTAAAAATTTTTTTTTTAAATTTTAAGTTATTGACTGAATGAAAGGCCCGTAGAGCAGTTGACATTAACAATTTGGGTGGTTTTTGTACATTTTCCCCCAATCATTTTTACATAATAATTTTTCATTAAGATATTCAATTAACTTGAATTAACAATATGAACACTACTGCTTAAGTGTTTAATACATATGTCCATTTGTTTGGAATTATGGTGTAATGATAACTAGTGCATGGTATTTGAAACCATGCAAGTACAGGTTCAAGTTTCAACTCCAGTAATACTTGTGTAATATTGAACAGTTAATCTTTCTGAGTCTCAATAATTTTATGTCTGAAGTTGTATAAAATATTACTCATTTCATAATGTATACAGGTAAGAATATGAGAAATGCTTAGCTCAATTTCTGGTGTATAGTAAAGGCTTTATGTTAGCTATAATTTTTAAAAATATGTCATAGTCTGTGCTTGAAACTAATACAATTAGATTCAGTTCTCTTGGTGTTAAAATTCTATCCAAAATGGAATCATGCTTTTAATTAAAATGATCAAAGAGTTGAAGTGCAGTGATTAACCTTTGGCTCATCTCTTCTCACACCCACACGGCCTCTCCTTGCTCTTCTTATTACTTTAGTTGTTCTGTAATCAGACTGGCTGTCCACTAGGGATCCCACTGAATACCGCAACTCAGCTGAGGTGTCTAGATGAGTTCTGGAGAAATGGAAAAAAAATATGTCATATATCCAACTTCAAAAATTAAACTTACCAGCAAATAACTGCTGCTTCATTGGCAATAAAGCATTAAACCCTAAAGGATATAAACCTCAAGAAGAAACTGGTGAACTGTCATGCTTTTGAGGCTCAATTAGAGACTTATATCAGAAGTCCTAGTCTCAGGTCCATTCCTGAAGGGCAAGTCCATTTTTCTACTTTTAGAATATACTCCAACCTTTTTGTTTATTAGCATTTTCAAATGTGGTATTACAATGAAACGTGTTAATGTCGATAACCAAGATCCATTGAAATAAACCGGACAATTCTATTTAGTTTGTGCTCTTTACTGGTATCTCGATATTTCCCATTTCTCACCACACTTCTTTTAAATTTTTCTCACTTAACTGAAAAATGTGTGAACTTCCAGGGCACCAGAATCTTCCCAATTTTAAGAATTTCAGAGAAATTTGCACACACATTCTCTATTTTGTAATATTCTATTTTTCAATTTAGAAAAACAATGAAATACTTAAGATAGAAACAGGCTAATCATCTTATTTTTTAAAATAAAATAGGGTGTACCACTAGAACAATTTGTTATCTGTTCATAAGACATTGTTACAAAAGGAGTAAGAAAAAGCTTTTAGTAAGCACATTCGATTCTACAATTTGCTTAGAGATGAAATAGAAAATTCCAATTGGAAAATATCATCACACTGGTTTTCAATAAACATGGTAATAAAATACACTGTAATCAAAATGCTGAATAGGTTCCTAAGCACATTATTCATATATAGATTTACAGCAAATTCAGTTTATTGCCACAATAATGAAGATGATTATGACAGCAACTTCATGCTGTCCTATAAAATGAAATAACAGATCCATCATCAGTAGGAAGTAGACTTAAAGCTGTGTATTCTGTGGAAATTGGGGCTCCTACTGACTGACTATACTTCTTCTGTTTTTGAACAAAAACAAGCATTTCTGAATATCTGGCAAGATTTGAAAAGATTAGGTGAAGCCTGGATGTTTACAACAGTGGGGGATGCTAGTCTAACTTTTTTATTTATTTTTTACTTTTTGGTGCTGGGGATTGAACCCAGGGCCTTGTGTATACAAGGCAAGTACTCTACCAACCCATGCCATATCCCTAGCCCAATGCTAACCTACCTTAAGAGAGACCTTATTTTGCCAAATAGAAAATTAGAGCAGATGACCTAAGGAATCATCCCTCAAATAGTTATTATTTCTACAGCAATCAAATTTAAAATTAAATAAACTTGCTTTACAGTAGATAAGTCATATATAAAATTAATCAACCAGTATGAACTGGTTGATGAATGACACAACTCTCAGTGTATTGGATAGAGGCTCTAAGCTTCACAAAGACCACAAGATCAGATGTTTTTTGGTCACCATTTTTGTCCAGGAAGGTGTGTCCAGTACATAAGATGTATTTTATAAACATCTGGGAAGATAGTAATGAATACAAATATAATATAGTCTCAAACTTCCCAGCTGAGAGCAGTTTAGGTCTCTTTCATCTGTGGCTGCCATGTTAATGTCCCTCTGGGTTTTAGAGTGGAGTTTCTAACATAACTCATCATGCTAACAGGACGTTGTTTCTTGTTTTACCTCTCAATGCCAATTAATTTGTAAAAACATGAAATGAAACAGAACTGGCACATCAATGCCCAGCTTAAAAATCTTCAGTCCTTTGAAAAATAATTTTTATTGTTTTTTTTTAGTTATACACTACAATCTATCTTGACATATTTATACAAACATGGATTATATCTTATTCTCATTAGGATCCCAGTCTTGTGGATGCACACAATGTTGAGATTCCTAAGGTGTATTCATAGATAAACATAGGAAATTTATGTCAGATTCATTTCACTCTCTTTCCCATTCCTATCCCAAATCCCTCACCTTTCTTTCCCTTGTCTAATCCACAGAATATCTTCATTATCTGGGCCCTTCCTACTTTCCAGCATCACTTTTAGCTACTGTCTGTTTATCTTCCATTCTGCTGAACTGATTTCATTCAGTTCCTTTGATAACTTATTCTTTATTTCACTTTGTGCCACTGAACATGCTGTCTTTTTTATTTTTTTATTTGTTCCCTGCTGGAAACAGTCTCCTAACACATTTATATGGCTAGCATTCTTCAAATCTCAGTATAAAATTCCTATTTCAATATACTTCACAACTTCAGTCCACAAATTAGTGTTTCTGTGTTTCCTATCTGGCACATGTGTTCTTCCTTACCACTGTATTTCCTACACATCTAAAAAGTACTTTTCTGTAATTCTCCCACATAATCTCATTATATAATTCCATAAATTAATCAGATATATGAATTTTCTTAGCAAATGCCTCTTACCCATCCCTCTGCTTTCTAAATCATCCTCTATTATCCTTTCCAATTACACAGGTCCTACCTTTTCTTCAGAATTGAGCCAAACCAAGCCTTGTCTAGTCATTTTGGTACTCATTTTATTTTGTTAGACAAGATACTTGTTGAGACTATTGCTGTTATTCACCAGCTTTAGCTCCTCTCTTCTCAACTCCCCTTTTATAGGATCAAACACTGGTATACTGAGTATTCATGCATCTTTTATTTTACATACAAATTTAATTACATTCCTTCAAAAGCATGGATGTTGAAAAAAATACTGTTTAATAAACATTCAGTTATGTTGTAACTTCTTTTAGTCTCACTATCTTAATTTCTACAATAACTCTATTATTATGTTATGATTTATTATTTATAGCCCCCTTTTGCTCACTTGTATCATTTTATTGCAAAGTCTGAAAGATAATTATGAAAATACCAAGTATGTACAGATATATAAAATACATATTCAATTAGAATTTTGTTAAGAAAAAAATATTAGAATGGAATGAAATCTTATTTATGGTTTAATTGACTTTTATTTTCCAAAATCAAACAAATAATAATTGTCTGTCTGAAACTTAGGAATGTGGGTCATTTTACTCTGGTTCTAGTGTTTTTCTACTACCATCTGCTGCATCAAAGAATATTTGTTCTGCATGGGTCCACTGACCCTTCATTTTAGGTAAATGTCACCCTGTTAGCCACAAAAAAATCACTGCAGTGACGAAGTCCTAGACTTCAACTCTGTTTCAGAGACCTAAGTCCAAAAAGACAGGAAAACAGCTATCTGATACTGTTAGAATACATCTAATTTGTTGATTATCTAATACTTAGTCTGTGTATTTACTCCATTGATATTTTACTAACTCTCTTCCTTCTTCTTCATCATTGTCACTACCACCACAATATGAATACATATCATTGAATTGATAATTAAACTGGAATTTTAAAATAAGAAAAATATCAGAATTATAAAAATAAGCATGATTTTCTAAGTTGATGACTTACATGTTTAAAAGTTCTTTGAATGTCATCGTGCCTGAAGAACTGTATTTCTCATAGTAAACTGAAGAAATACTCAAATATTAAACACTGTTTTCATTTATGCTTTCATTGAAAAGAATATAAGATCCTTTAGAATTATTTTTAACTTGAATTTTTATTTTATTACCTGAAACGTGCTTTACTGGATATTCACCCATTTATTCATTCAATAGTATTTATTGAGAGCATGCTACATGCCAGGAAGTGTTTTAGATGCTGAGATTACAATAGTTATTGAAACAAACACACATTTCTGCCTTTGAGGAGTTAACATTCTTTAGATGGACACACTACTAATTAAAATGTAGTTCTCTTAGAAGTCTGTGGTTGTCAGAAGTTGCAAATAGCTGGTATTGTTCTGCATTGTCTAGCAAAATAGAAGATAAAATGAGTGAATACTTATAGAATTTCTTACCAACTTTAAATAAAGGGCCTTAAGCATAAGAGAAAATGGTGTGTAAGTTGTTAACATGTGCATCTGTCTATTAACCTGTGTAACTATTCAGCCAAGGATCATCCCATTTCTTTACAATGAGGTAGTGACTAAAAACAACTGAAGATGGATAAATTCATTTCACATGTGTAATTTCTCCTTGCCTTTAAATGTGTAATTACTTTAACAAAATAGATGCTAAGTGGACAAGGTCACTGATACTTGTTCCATCACATTAAACCTTGAACATATTTCTCATGCTTCCACATTGAACACAGGTAGAGAAAGGACTGGTCCTCCTCTTAGAATGGAATGTAATCTCCATATACAGTTTAATTTCTTTATCTAAAAATCATTTAATATCTATATATAATTAAATTCAGAATACAAAAGGTATTAATTTGCATTTTATTGAATATGCACAGAAAGGATTTCTAAATTAGAAAACTATTTTTTGAATGTAGAAATTAAATCAGTAAAGTGTCAAAGTATAGCAATGACTATTGAGCAGTAGGGAATATCTACTTTAGTTTGGAGTTATGAAACCATAGGAGAGTGACAATGATTCTTAGTGAACTATAGATATACTTTTAATCTAATATTTACCTTGATATTGTAGGTTCAATTAAAGAGCCAGTTCTCATTTTTAATTGATCAAGTTCAGATCTCAGCTTTTCAATTTCTTCTGCCAGTCTTTCCTGAAAATTAAAAAAGTGTTACTCAGATGATAATCATGTGCCAATATTACCAACATTCAATTATGAAAAGCCAAGACTGATGAATTTTTGTAGGGAAAATGATAAATATATTTTTATTAAAGATTATTAAGCATGATAGTAAATTATGCCTGAATTGATAGAAATTGATAAAAATTTACCTACATTCCCTGGCATTCACTAATCCTTAATCTCTGCAAATTTACAGAAATATTAAAATCATGACCAGTTATCAAAATATCACTTCGAAATGCCTAGTAGAAAAAAAATCCATGTTCAAAAATTTAAAAAAGATACCATTTATCTAGTAAGTGAAGAGTTTTGCTATTCTCCGAGGACTGAAGGACTTTTGGGTAAAGGAAAGGGCTGAATTAAAATAACTAGCAAAAAAAAAAAAAAAAGAATCATCACCTAAATAGGAAAGTTAACAACACAATTTTTGACTTATTTTGCACAAATATTTGTACTTCTGATAATTTTCATTGGTTGAAATTATATATTTCAGTAAAAAAATTTATGAAGGTAGAGGTTGTCATATTTCTTAAATACTATGAAAGCACTTAATTTTGTATTAATGATTATAATTTTTATACTATTATAAATGTATAAATACATACTTCAGATTTTCTAAGGCTGTTTTCTCTGTGTCAGTGGCCAGTGTTTGCATTACTTTTGACTCGTTCTTCTTTTCTCAATGCTCTTAATCTCATTGTGGCCTTTGCCATGTTTCTTTTATCTGCCCTTGTAATTCTCAAAACCATCATCTTACTCCAAATTCTTTTGACCTTTCCCTTGAATTACCTTACTAGCTTCAGTCTTTTACCCATATGTTCTTCAGCTGGTCATATCATTTTTAAACATATATACAATCAAATAATTGCTTTGTTTAGAAATAGCCAATAGTTTCTTGTTGAGTTCATTAATTCATTTGTAATTATCTCCAGAAAAATGCATTGAATCCCTAAGATACAGAAGTGCAATGACAGACTTCTTGCCCTCATTTAATTTACCATCTAGTGGAAAAAAACAAACACTAAATAAACAGGATGTGCAGGAGGGTAAGATGGGCTTAGGAAGAAAATGGAGTCATGAAATGACTTTCTGATGATAAAATAGCTTAGCAAAAACCTAAACAAGAGGAAGAAGAAAATATGGGAAATTCTTAGGAAAAGACAGATGGAAAAAGAAGCAGGTACATATGTCCCTTATTGGAAGCATATTTGGTGAAGTGGAGGACAAGTATCCAGTGTGGTGGGTTTAAGAGGTTAAGGAAGAAGTTGAGTAGGGATTCGGAAAGGGTAGTTCTGAAGCACATTGCAAACAATATGGTGGTCTTTGGTTTTACTTTGATTGATAAGGAGTATTTTCTAATTTACTTTGAGATAGGGAGAATTTTTGAGATGAGAAATGACATGATCATTCTGATAGCTCTGCAATGAACTATTGAAAGGGAGTAGAAGGTAGGATAAAAAAGAAAATAATTGGTAATTTTCAAAAAATTTTGATAAGAAAATAATGTCTTTGACAAGAATTTTTTTTTTGGGGGAGAGAATGGATAGATTTGACTAGATTTGGATGGTAGAAGTAACGATTTGCCCATTATTGAACATGGAGTGAAACATAAACATGGGTTAAGAATAACTCCAAGGTTTTTAACTTCGGTTACTAAAAGAAGTTGTAGTTGTGATTAACTGAGAAGGCCATGGTGCTACTTGTTAAGTTAGGTGGTGTTGGTGTTTGGGTTGTGTGTGTAGGGGGAGGGTGTGGTAGAAGACTGAGATGTTAAATTTGAGAGGTGTAGGTGTCCAAGTGGACATATTGAGTTAGCACAATAACATACAAATTTTATCAGGGGAGATGACCAAAATGTAATCTAAATTAGAAAGTGCTCAATTTGTAGGTTGTGTTTAAATCCATGAGATCAGGTATACTTGGCAGGGACCGACAGGGAGAATCTACAAGGACAGCTCAAGGGACTTCAAATGTTGAAGATAAGAATAAAGAACATTAAAAAAAAAAAAAAAAAAAAAAAAAAAGAGGTTGAGCACACAAGGGATTTTCCTGATAATGGACTGAGATTAAATCTGAGCGATTATAGATACGGTCAGACTAGTGAATATGCTCAGTCATAGGGAATGATAGTGCAGAAATGAAGTATGACCTAGGAAAATTCTCTCTGAAGACTGGCATAAACAAGAATGCAAAGCTTGAAATCATTAATGACGTTGGTTACTTAGGCACATTGTGATAGCTGTAATGCTTGGGTTGATAGTGGGGAATGGGTTCTGGGGATCTTGCCAGGAGCACACAGAGCTTTGAATAACATTGCACAGCATAACTAGATCAAGTCCAAAATTTACAATCTGGTCAAACCTAGTTCTCTAAACAAATACCAGTCACAGCAAAGGTCTGATGATTCATCCAGCCAACAATCTTTGGTTTTTCTGAAATGTTGCACAAGCTTCATTCTCTACCTTGAATGCCCTACTCTTTTTGCTAGTTGTTAAGATCCTATTTGTCTTTGAAAGCTTACTGTAATATCTCCTTTGTATAGCCAATATTAACCACTTCAGAAAGGATTAGATGCTATCTTCATGTGCCATGCTATATTGCTGTAATATGACTATCAATCAGGAGACTGTCAACATCCTGATTATGGAATCAAATGATTATTTTTAAATTAGTATCATAATGTGTAGTGTGCTGTGAAATTGCTCTGTCTTTTCTTTATTCAACCATGTTTTCCAATTCTTCTACATTGCAATACTGTTGCTAGAACTTCACTCCCTCCCTCCCACTCTTCCTTCCTTCCCCTCTCTCTCCTTTCATTTCTTTTCTTCCCTGCCTCCCTTCCTTCTTCTCTCCTTTGTTTCTTTCATTTCCTTACTCTCCCTCTTATCTCTATCCATTCCTTTTATCTCTCTTTCAACACAAAATTATAAATCACTTCTTCAATTAGCAACTTTAATAAAATAAGATTAATAAAATAGGAAAAGATATGTTAGTAACTACAACTTTTAAGATTTCATAACCAGATCCTTCACCTGACTCTTCTGCCAGAATCCTACAACAGAAATAATTGATTCCAAATTGCTGTGCCCATTATATTTAAGGTATCACACTCCTCTCCTCTCCCCACTCAGCACCTATGACTACCCTGCATGCATGGTGTTGGAAAGGTGTGCCACACAGTTTGACCATTGCTTAATTCTTTAGTGGAGTCCCAGATCCCTGAAGACTTCCCCACAGCAGCAGTATATGGTGATCTTTCCTACCCAGACTCTCATCTTCTACTTCATTCATTTGGCACTTGACATCTGCTACCCTGAATCCTCAATGATTTATAAAGGTATGTTCTCTCTTCAATTAGAACCAACTACTTTGAAACTAGGATCATATTTGCAAATACATAACTTAGTATATATAATTATTATGTATAACTGGTACTTACATTTCTGCACAAACAATATCTCAGTAGATGCAAATTAGTTCACACACTTTTATTTCATTTGATTCAGGCAAAAACTGGGACACTTTTTTTTTTTTAATATAAGAAGTCAAAATAGTGATTATCTTTAAGGAAAGAGTAGTGACTAACATGATAGGTGCTTCCAGAGTACTGATTTTTTAGTATGTTTGGACAGTAGAACTCATTTGATCTCTACATATACCTGTGCACTTTTCTGCAGGCATAATATAAAAAATTAAAATTATTTTAGAAAGATTACTTCCTAAAATTATTTCTTTTCAAATTTATTTTACAACAAAACATTCATCAGTATAAAATAGAAAAATAAGAAAAGAATGTTTCCATAATACCTTATCATGTAAAGATTCTTCAAGATTCTTTCTGAAAGTTTCTGATTCTTGAATTAGAACATTCTATAAAAAAAGAGAAATAAGCAATAAATTAAACAGAAAATACTTAAATATGTAGGTTAATGTTGTGTCACTCAAAGATCTCCTTTGATACCTTCCTTGGTGAATCTATTCTTATTTTCTATGGAAGATTCAATGGAATCTTTAAATGTGATACCTAAACATTGTGAGAAATTATTTATGTAAGAAATGTTATTTTGCAACATTTGTATGGACAAATGAAACAAATATTACCTTTCAGGCTATTTATTTTTACCTTTTGTCATACTACACTTTAAATCAGAAATCATTAGTTAATTCTTCAAATGAGAAATAGTGAGTAACATGCTAAATATTAGCCTGGAGTGTTATAAAGAATTCCAATAAACTCATATTCAATTTTGAAAGAAAGAAGAAATCATTGAGTCATGTTTTTAAGAGTTCACTTTCTGGACTTTTATTTCAATACATTTACTATTTCTAACAATAGCCAAATTATTAGAAAAATAAAAATGAAATTCTAACAATTTAATAAACTGATGTTACATGTAGTGAAGACATGGAAATGAGATGTATAATGGTAATTAAAAAAATCTTTGTCACAAAAATATTAAGTCATTAAAAGCTTTGTACTTTTCTTATAGTACAACAAAATGTGATTTAAAATAATGCATTGCTGCTGGGTATGGTGGTGCATGTCTGTAATCCCAGCTATTCAGGAGGCTGAGGCAAGAGGGCTCCAAGTTCAAGGTCTGCCTTAACAACATGATGTGAACCTGTCTCAAAATAAAAAATAAAAATGGCTTGAGAATGTAGCTTAGGAGTAAAGTACCTTTGGCTTCATTCCTCAGAACCACATAATAATAATAATAATAATAATAATAATATAATAAAAACACTCTTTTCAAAGTATTGAGTAAAATTAAACCAAGAATGTCCTAATTACATAGCAGCCATGTATTTGGAGTTGTGGTGGGAAGAAGCATGCCTTATGGTTTTCTAATGGGTAAATATATCAAAGTGTTTTAATGTTTCATTGAAACCTTTTCCCTATTTTGGTTTATTTTATGTGTCAGGGGAAAATGTTTAGCTAAAGTAGTAGTTGCATTCAATCTCAGTTTCCAAAATGATTTGTGCACCTGGGTTTTAGTCCCTACCTTTGTTTATGCTCTGGACTTGGCAATCATATCACAAAACTCTTGTTGGTCTGCTAGCTGCCAGCTATCAATGGGACACATAGTTCTGAATCAAATAGCAGACTTCACAGATGCACCTTTTTTGAACCAATACATCTGATTCAATACATTTGGGTTCCTAAACTCTCCAGTGGTATTGAAAAAAGTTCTTTTTGTCATACAAACTTACTCATCCTTCAGTTTTTATTCTGGGAGGAGGTATCAGTCATTTGAGATACATGAATAGTTCAAAGTAGGACCCCCACACCCCAAGTATTGAGTTTTGTCTTATCATTCTTTTTTTCACATATGAGGAAAAGATAAATAAAATGTTTCATCACAAAAGCACAGCACATGTTAATACATTTGCCTCATACAAACATGCTAGTATGAAAGATTTATGTCATGCAGCATTTTTTTATTCATTTAAAAATTCATTTTTATTTTCTACAGAAATTATTGATGCTCTTCTGAGAATATTTCAGGTATTCTTTAAATTAAGGAAAGCAAATGAATCATTTTGCTAATATGATGATTGCAGCAGCATATCAAACACACACAATCATAACAACATTGCTAAACTTTCATGAGATTCTACCCTTCCGTGCTTTTACCTTCTCTTCTAGAGCAGCCATTCTTTCTTTTAAGTGCAGCTGTAGACGTTCATTAGATTCAGTCAGAAGTCTGTCCACTGTGTCAGATAATCTTTTGTTATGCTCCTCATTCATTTTCTCTCTTTGCCTAGCCTTACATTCAAGAAAAAGAAAAAAAAAAAGAAGTCAATTTGATATGAAAATCAGGTATGAACTACTTCAAACTTGATTTTATATTTTTTGCTAGAAATTGGATTTAATTTTGTCTGTTTTGATTAAATTGGAAGAAACTTTTTTCCCCTTAAATTTCAAAGAGCACGTCTGAAAGATTCTAAATATAACCTGCAATCAAGAAAAATTTTCTTTTTATATGTAGCCTATAAATCTATAAATGGATAATGGGGAATGGCTTATAATGCACATACTCTTTGAAGTTCTTGGTTCTTCTCTTCAAGTTGACCTTCTAGATGTCTCATACGTTCTTCAATATTTCCATGTCTTTCTTCAGCCTGTTAAGAAATATGAAGAATGTACATGAAATGTAAGAGGTGGTTAACTCTTTCTTCTAGATAAATTGAAATAAAATGTAAAGCAAGCTACTACCAACTGCAAACAGTTTTCAAAAAATAAACTTTCTTTAAACAGGCAGCTGAACAGCATTGCTTGAAATGTGTCAGCTACAAAGGCCTGTTACATCCAAGCATCAGCAAAACATTGGATTTATTTATGAGCAATGAAATCAGCCAAATGTAACATGCAGACTGTGCATGGTTTGAACACAAACCTGCCATTGTCCAATCTTAAGCTCCTGAAGCACTGAACTGCACAGATGGTTGATTATCAATAAACAAAAGTAACATAATTTTTATAAATGAAAAGAAAAACTTAGATGGATTCTATTTAGCAATAGAAAGTAAAGTCCAGTAGGACTACCTTCCTACGTATGGAGATCATTTCTTGTAGTTTAGCTTCCATAACATATTGATAATCATCAGATGAGGTAGAAGAGGTTGGATCAGACTAACAAGTCAAGGAAAAGGAGAGGGACAAAATTGAAAAATCAGAACTAAAGACACTGACACTGAACAGAACATAGCACAGAATGCTTAAAATAAAAGTGTGATCGCAAATTTAATACTTTAATAGACAGAATTTTACATGGAAAGAACTATATTGATATTTGGTGAACATAATGCAGTTGATGGTTATAAATGAAAAACAATGATATGCTAAAATAAAAAGCTGTGAACCTAAGGTTTGGAAGGTTAGTGATGGCTGGCAATGAAAGACTACTACACAGTGAATTAAAGCAACTCTGAAAAAGTGATGTAATAACTGGAATTATGGGAAACCAAACACTAGAATATGTCTCTAATAGATTGTAAAAGTGCTGTATTTTGGTTGGTTTGCTCATCATAATTTTAATTATCATTAAAATAATGATAACGATGTATCTAAATGCTGAGGAATATGAAAGGCAGTAATTTGGGTGTGATATATTTGGAAGAAAACTTACTCTAAATGCTATTCTGGACATTAGGGAAAAAGCTAACCTATGGGGCAAATTATATTATGCATATTCTCCAGTTGAAGAAGGTTGAGTTACCTCAGGAGACCAACTTACAAAATGACTTCTGGTCTCCCAATACACTTTATAGTCATCCATCTAAAACCTAACTGCCTATTCTCAGATAAAGTTCTAAGTTGAAATTTTAAAATTTCAAAAATTCAAAATTTCAAAATTATTAAAAGTCCTCACATTATCAAGGTGACAATAATGCTATGAGGACAAGAAAATTTATTTGTGAACTTTCCAAAATGACACCAAGGACTACTGCAAAGCTTTCCACATTGATTTGTTGCTATGGAAACAAAATTGTGCCCTAAAGTGAACAGGCAGCACAGAATCTTTGTGAGTTAAAGTTTGCCCAGTGCTAAGGTTAGTTACATGCCTTGGAGGTGACTTGTCAGGTTACCAGAGTGCAGAGTGTTAACACATGTGACATTGCTGATAGCTGAATTGTATTAGTATGTTAAGCACAAATTACATAGAAAATTATGTCAACATTTTAATCACAATTACAAGTCAAGTAATTATAACATTAGAACAAATCTCTATCAGGACTATATATTTTAACTCCAAATGATATTATCTTACTCTTTATAAGTTCATTTTAAAATAGTAAAACTTACTTTATGCCAATAAAGACTATATATAAGTATGTATGCAAAAAATAAAAAGTAACCAATTCAAGTATCAGTTTGTATATTTGTTTGTACTATTTTATGCAACAAATTCAAATTTAGTCTATGTAATTAACCTTTAATGCTTCAAATTGGTATGTTTATACAAATTATAACTCAGTATTTATATTTTGTAAGATTTTCCTTCTGATGTTTTTATCTCATAAATGTGAATGTCAATGCACAAATAACAAATAACCAATTTCTTTCCCTACATCTTCCACAAATTTCTAAGCAGAAACAACACAGAAAGCTACAATGATCCCCAAATAGAAAAAAATGGTTTTATAACATAATTTAAACTTAGAGTTCAATAAAGAATAGTTAATAACTTAATATGTTGAAATTATAAAATCTAAATTTATTAAGCTATATGCAATCTTTTGAAAGTATGTTGTAACAGGCAGTTAGGGGTATTGTAATTAATCAGGTGACATGAATATTTCAACTTTAAAAACCATCTGTTCAAAAATACAAGATTCTAGCTGGGTACTGCGGCTCACGCTTGTAATCTCAGCAGTGGCTTAGGAGACTGAGGCAGGAGGATCTCAAGTTCAAAGCCAGCCTCAGCAAAACGGAGGTTCTCAGCAACTCAGCCTGTCTCTAAATAAAATACAAAATAGGATCGGGGATGCAGCTCAGTGGTTGAGTGCCCCTGAGTTCAATCTAAATTACAATGTTATGGTTGATACTTTTTATCGTTACTAAAAATGAGTGAATAACTCATTGAACTCAAGATTAATTATATCCATGCTGAGGAAATATGCATTTTAATTAAGGAAGTAGATATAAAATCATAGATTTAGGAACCTGAATCTCTAATGGTGAATTGTGAGTAAACTTGCCAAAGCACGAGTTTAGTTTTATGCATAGGAGTTAATCAAGAATTTTGATTGGCAGATAATAAAAGTAGAAAAAAATACAACAGTCAAATAAAATGTCTGAGGGATTGCTAAAAGAATTCAAAATATTAGCAGAAGTGAGCTTGCATTTAAGCTAAGCAGAAATCTTTTTTATTTTGGTAAGTAGACAAAAGAGTAAGAAATAAAAAAAAAGAATATGATGATCAATAATACTGAGTTTCTGAAAATAAACTGCAATTGAAAAAATAATAATAAAGTAGGTTATAGGGATAATTCCTAAAGGTATTGAGAAAAGATGACAAGAAAATACAAGACTGTTGAAGCTATAAACCTTGGGAAAACAAATGAAAAAGTGATATTCAAATGTTATAAAAAATGTTATTATCAGATAGAATGTGTTCAGGAGAAAATTTCAGCTCTGAAGGAGCTCACATAACAAAATAAGTCAGTAACATAAAAATTGTATATCTGAAATATGTTATTGATTTATAACCAGTCAGAAGAGAAGGTTTTGAAAAGGAAAAGGGTGAATTGTAGCATGGGAAGAACATGGGAAGATTTTTTAAGAAGGTTAAAAATTTTCTGAAAGATAAGAAAAAGAAAAGAATCCAGAGAAAGTGGACTTTGGGTAATATTTTAGGTAGGAATAAGCTGAGGGAATTATTTGGGATGCACAAGATAATATAATATATCAAAATAAAAGTCTGACAGGACAAAAAGAGAACAAAAAGGATTTCTAATATATATTGTATTATATATCCTATATATTATTATAGTCTATATATATATACATATATATATATATATATACATGTACACATTCTAAAGAATTCTTAGGAATATTTAATGCCCTATAAGCCAAATATTATATTTCAAATGATGTTCTATTATCAGCATATGTCAGAGGTTAATTTCAGGCAATGGTTTGTTGAATTTTAAATTGTTTCCTTGGGGAAGATTATAGACTTTCTGGTATTTTAGTCAGAATAATAATGATGACTATTATACACTATAATTTTAAAAAGTTATTTTTCTTATGTAATCACTAACTTAACTCCCCTTGAAATAGTGACACTTAAGAACTCATTGTGAAGTGGGCATGGTGGTGCACACCTGTAATCCCAGCGACTTAGGATGATGAGGTAGGAGGATCATTAGTTCAAAACCAGCCTCAGCAATATGGCAAGGCCCTGAGTAACTCAACAAGACCCTCACTCTAAATAAAATAGAAAAAGGGCTGGGGTGTGGTTCAGTGGTTAAGTGCCCTGATGTTCAATTCCCAGTAAAAAAAGAAAAGAAAAGAAAAAAACAAAAACAAAAAACCTCTATGAAAGTTATTTATATTTCTGAAATAAAAAGTCAAGTTCACATATCTTAATCCATACTATAGTAATTAAGTGTTTGCGAGAAAAACATAAAAATACTAACATTTGGATAACTTTACATGATTTAGGAAAGCTTTATATAATTTAGGAAACATTTTCAGATTAAATGAAAAGTTTGCATTCTAACTACCCAGTGAACTCCTTTACTGTAACAAACAGGAAGATTAGCTGCCTGATCATATTTTAAGTATTTCAAGAGTATAGGTTTTGTGTGTCTCCTTTCCATTACTTGTACCAATTGCTTTGGAAAATTCCTAATGCCAGAATTTAAACTTTAAGTTCACATACCTGTAGTACCCATTTATTGCTATGGTCTAGAAAAATTAGCAAACAGCAATGATTGTGATCACATAAAATGTGTGTACAATTTTGAATGGCTATCAAAAGTCCAACATGCTATTAGTAAAAATAAACAGGACTTTTATTCTAGTAAAATGTATACACAGTTTGAAGTAATTTAATTTCCATTTGACTATTACGGGTCAGAATAGTCTTTTTAAACGTTATAAAGTCTGCAAAATTCTAAACTATAAAGATAGTTGCAGAATCTACTGGAAACTATCACAGAAAATTTTGAAATTTCTTCAGAGTATTATTAATTTTAATTTTCTGAACATTACAACTATAAAACTACTATTTTGCTATCTAATGTTTTTCCTATAGACTTCTGTAAGTGTAACTTCCAATTTGTAGCAAGTTTTATCATACTACAGGCTGAAAAAAATCAACATGGTATTATATTTCCTAAATTTCTAATGATAACTTATGTGAAGCCTATTGTTATGTCTCATGTATATATATTTTAAACATTTAACATCACTGAGTGTTTATCTCCATTATTCTTATGTACAAATATTACCATGGAAAAAAACTATAACAATAAAGTAAAATATTGTATGTTTTGCTAATGTTCAAATGGGCAAGGGGATCATTATTATGTTTGTACCAGTCACTGATATCAGCATAGGTAAAATACATGCAATAAGAAAAAATTCATTGAATCGCAGATTAAATCAATAAAGTTCAATAAAATTGACTTTCATAGGGCCTAAAGAAAATTGTTACAGATTCCATATTGATTAACAGTTGTTGCTACATGTATATGAAAGTTGACCTACTAATTGTTTTAGTTCGGTACCTTTGTTAGGGCTGCAATTCTCTGAGCCAGTTCAGCCTCTACTTCAGGTAAGGTTTCCGCCTTTCTCATAGTCTGCTGCAACTTTTGTTCAGCCAGCTCAAGACGCTCTTGTAGCTGTCTATTTTTCTCTTCCATCTGAAATAAGAATGGTAAAAGAGGCACTTAAAGGGTCAGAGTTAGTATAGCAAATACAGTCACTATGGGCTTTATACTTCAGCCATTAATCTAGACTTAAAATCAGCTATAAGTGTACCCAAATGAGCTAAGTGACTATCATCATCATGCTTTTATATATTATTTATCCATTTTCCTTAATAAAATTCAGCACATTATAAACAATAGAAAATCTCTTACCATTGGCAGCAAAAAGAAAAGAAATTGCTAATGAGTATAAACTGGAACAAATGCCATATAGCTCAGTATTAAGATGTCAGATCTATCATGACAAAAAATAAGGAAAATCGCCCCATTAATCTGGAGTGGAACAGGGAATGTGGCTTGACAACTGAGTCTGGACTCTGGAATTGAGACTGGCAAGCTTTCTGTAAAGGTCTAGACAGTGTATCAAATGATCTCTGTTCCAACTCCTCAAGTCTGCTGTGGTAACACAAAAGCTGTTGTTAACATGATTAAATTATTATACAGGGCCATGTTCTAGTAAAACTTTATTTACAATTGAAGGCAGCCAACCAGATTTGGCCTGTGGACCATAGTTTGCCTACTCTTGCTCTAGATCCCAATAGACTTTGGCTTTCTTTATTTTCTGGCATTTTCTGATGTGTAGCATTGGGACAATTCAATGTCTTTGATCCTTAGTGTACTCAATATAAAAACTATTACTACTTCAGAGTTGGTAGTTTGAATAAAGTCATACAAACATGTGAACTATTTAGCATAATTTCTGATTCACATACAGATTAAAACTAAATAATTTTAATTATTTTTATTATTATCATGACAAATACTTTTATTTTTCTAAAAAGTGAATGGTATAGTGGAAATCACATTTTTTCATTAGCTTTATTCTAAATGTTAGAGCATGTTTGACCAATAATCTGCTAAGATTCACTCTAGTTGACTTACACTGTGTTTTGTGAGAATGGTGAGAATACACACATGGACCAGAACAAAACCAAGACAGAGATACTGAACCTGCCGTAGGATGGCTTCTTTATTTGCCAATTCGTTTTCCAGTTTATCATTCATGTCATGTATGGAGGTAGATTCTCTCTGAGCACTGAGGTAACGCTTCTCAAGGGTGGTGATTCTTTCTTCCATGTCTTCCTTCTGTGCCATAGCCTATAATTAAAATTGAAAAATCAGATCAGATTTGTAGAGCGCTTAATATGTTTTTTATGTAAATAAAATTATAAGGCATAAGAAATATGGTTTTATTGAAGTAGATATTCTTTTCTTTTTATAGAAGTAATACAAGATTTCATGTGAGTTTTCCCAATTTCTTTATCTGAAGTCATCTTACATCCTAGATTAACCAGAAGTTTTTTGCTCTCTGAGAATGCAAAGGAGTATATTTTGAGATGATCTACTGAAGAATTGACATATTTAGAAAGAGGTGGCAGATAAATTAGCTCTTTTTGTAGTAAAAGTAAGTACAATGACAGGTAGAATTGTAAACTACACGATTGTTATATGATGGCTAAAGTTCCAAATTGTAAAGCAATCTTCAAATAAGAAATGACAAATACCATGTGTATTCTCATATACATTAGAAAGAGTAACTCAGTGCTTAAAAAAGGAGGTAGGGGCTGGATGTAGATCAGTGATTGAGGGCTTGCCTCTCCTGCACAAGGCTCTGGGTTTGACCCCCAGCATTTGCAAAATAATAGTGATGATGATGATGATGACAATAAGATTATGATGATTGTAATAATAATAATAAATATTTTTTTCAAAAAGCAGAGGTGAAAAATTATATATGTGAACCATATTCATGGTAAATTTACAAAAGGACTTAAGAACGTAACCATTTTCCCTTATATACATTTCAATTAAATAAGAGTTTAGAGGACTCAGTGAACACATAAGTATAGGAAGAAATCAACTATCTGTATAAATGGAGACAGTTGTGGCACTGATAATATTTTAAATACTAGTGTTTAAACTATTTAACTTATTATGGATAATAATATGGAGATATTATTCCTAACATATTCCATGGAATTTTGTTGGTAAATAGATAATCTACATTATTGAGAGGATACTGGGTTCAATCAGCTACAGAAGTTAGTCTCATGGAACTGGAATGTTTTCTTAAGAATGCATTAGGGAGGCAATCCAAGATGGCGGCCTAGAGGGAGACTGCACCCCCAGTCGCTCCAGAACCCAGGAGTTAAGAAGGGGAGGCATTGAGAGACTCGGACTGAAATAGAGCCACGGGTGAGTCTGCCCACTGGGTAAAGCTCGGCCCGGGTGGCAGGCCCAGATAGAGGTGGCTTATCAGAGCCGGGCAGGGCAGCTAGAGTCATCCACAGGCAGCCCTGTGCACTCCGGCGGTGGGCCCCGCCCACACAGCCAGCTTCTCCAGGTTCTCGGAACGGAACTGGCCCGCTAGTGAGAGCCTTTCTGACCAGAACAAGCTCCGAGTCCCGGAGCCACTGCAGCGCAACGTACTCTGGCACACAAGCAGCTTCAGGGACCAGGATAGGGCAGCCAGAGACCTCCCCAAGTAGCCTGGACCCCTGCGGTGGGAGGTGCCTTTCAAGTCTAGCTTCTCAGACCAGACCGCCCAGTGAGAGGTTTTCTACATAGAACCAGCCACAAGTCCCCGAACCAACGGAGAGCTTCGATCTGCAAGCAGCCTCTGGGATCAGGGCAGGGCAGCCAGAGACCTCTACAGGCGGCTCTGCCCACTCCGGCTGCAGGCTCTCTTCTCGGGGCGATCCAAGATGGCGGCCTAGAGGGAGACTGCACCCCCAGTCGCTCCAGAAACCAGGAGTTAAGAAAGGGAGGCATTGAGAGACTCGACTGAAATAGAGCCACGGGTGAGTCTGCCCACTGGGTAAAGCTCGGCCCGGGTGGCAGGCCGAGATAGAGGTGGCTTATCGTAGCCAGGCAGGGCAGCTAGAGTCTTCCCAAGGTAGCCTTCCACACTCCGGCAGTGGGCTCCTCCCACACGGCCAGCTGCACGGTGCAGGCCCACAGTGAGAGCATTTCCGCACAGAACCAGTTCCAAACCGTAGAACCAGTAGGGGTCTAGGGGCAGTTTTCTTCGGATGAGCTGCTTTATCAGATTCCTCCAAGACATCAGGCTACTGAAGGCTGGGAGGTGATACACTGGAAATCTACCGGGACACTATAAGCCAATAGCGGAAAACTGCAATATCTCAGGGTCCCACTGACAGCTGACCAATATGAGAAAACAAGGGAAGAAAATGTCCCAAACAAACCTAGATACTACATCAATAAAACCCAATGACAGCACAGCAGAAGAAATGTCAGAAAGGGAGTTCAGAATGTACGTCATTAAAACGATCAGGGAAGCTAATGAGGAGATGAAAGAGCAAATGCAGGCATTGAAGGAGGAGATGAAAGAGCAAATGCAGGCATTAAATGATCGCACCAATCAACAGTTAAAAGACCAAATACGGGAAGCAAGAGATCATTTCAATAAAGAGTTAGAGATACTGGAAAAAAAACAAACTGAAATACTTGAAATGAAGGAAACAATAAACCAAGTTAAAAACTCCATAGAAAGCATAACCAATAGGATAGAACACCTGGAAGACAGAACCTCAGACATTGAAGACAAATTATTTAATCTTGAAAGCAAAGTTGGCCAAACAGAAAAGATGGTAAGAAATCATGAACAGAATCTACAAGAATTATGGGATATCATGAAAAGGCCAAATTTAAGAATTATTGGAATTGAGGAAGGCTTAGAGAAACAAACCAAAGGAATGAACAATCTATTCAATGAAATAATAACAGAAAATTTCCCAAATCTGAAGAATGAAATGGAAAATCAAGTACAAGAGGCTTATAGAACTCCAAACATACAAAATTATAACAGACCCACACCAAGGCACATTATTATGAAAATACCTAACATACAAAATAAAGACAGAATTTTAAAGGCCGCGAGAGAAAAGAATCAAATTACATTCAGAGGGAAACCAATAAGAATATCAGCAGATTTTTCAATCCAGACCCTAAAAGCTAGAAGGGCCTGGAGCAACATATACCAAGCCCTGAAAGAAAACGGATGCCAACCAAGAATCTTATACCCAGCAAAACTTACCTTCAAATTTGACGATGAAATAAGATCCTTCCATGATAAACAAAAGCTAAAGGAATTTACAAAAAGAAAGCCAGCATTACAGAACATTCTCAGCAAAATATTCCATGAGGAAGAGATGAAAAACAACGATGCAAATCAGCAACAGGAGGCGCTAGCCTAAAGGAATAGCCAAATAAAGGAGAAACCAAATCATGTCAAAAACAAATATGAGTCAATTGACTGGGAATACAAATCATATCACAATAATAACCCTGAATGTCAATGGCCTGAATTCATCAATCAAAAGACACAGACTGGCAGATTGGATTAAAAAGAAAAATCCAACAATATGCTGCCTGCAAGAGACTCATCTCATAGAAAGAGATACCCATAGACTAAAGGTGAAAGGATGGGGAAAAACATACCATGCACACGGACACAGCAAAAAAGCTGGAGTATCCATCCTCATTTCAGATAATGTAGACTTCAAACCAAAACTAGTCAGAAGGGATAAAGAAGGACATTACATGCTGCTTAAGGGAAGCATAAATCAGCAAGACTTAACAATCATAAATATCTATGCCCCTAACATTGGTTCATCCACGTACGTCAAACAAATCCTTCTCAATTCCAGAAATCAAATAGACCACAACACAATAATACTAGGCGATTTTAACACACCTCTCTCACCACTGGATAGATCGTCCAAACAAGAATTGAATAAAGAAACTATAGATCTCAACAACACAATCAACAATTTAGACTTAACGGACATATATAGAATATACCATCCAACAAAGAACGAATACACTTTCTTCTCAGCAGCACATGGATCCTTCTCTAAAATAGACCATATTTTATGCCACAAAGCTACTGTTAGCAAATACAAGAAGATAGAGACACTACCTTGTACTCTATCAGATCATAATGGATTGAAATTAGAAATAAATGACAGAATAAAAAACAGAAACTTCTCCAATACCTGGAGATTAAATAATACACTATTATATGATGAATGGATAACAGAAGACATCAGGAGGGAAATAAAAAAATTCTTAGAAGCAAACGAGAACAAAGACACATCATATCAAAATCTCTGGGACACTATGAAAGCAGTACTTAGAGGAAGATTTATTTCATGGGGTGCATTCAGAAAAAGAAGTAGAAATCAACAAATAAACGACTTAACACTACAGCTCAAAGCGCTAGAAAAAGAAGAGCAGACCAATACCAAAAGTAGTAGAAGACAGGAAATAGTTAAAATCAGAGCCAAAATCAACGAAATTGAAACAAAAGAAACAATTGGAAAAATTAACAAAATAAATAGTTGGTTCTTTGAAAAAATAAATAAAATTGATAAACCCTTAGCCACACTAACAAAGAGAAAGAGGGAGAAAACTCAAATTACTAAAATTCGGAATGAACAAGGAAACATCACAACAGACACGAGTGAAATACAAAACATAATTAGAAGCTATTTCGAAAATCTATACTCCAACAAAACAGAAAACCTCGAAGACATCAACAAATTTCTAGAGACATATGAATTACCTAAACTGAACGAGGAGGACATACACAACTTAAATAAACCAATTTCAAGCAATGAAATAGAAGAGGTCATCAAAAGCCTACCAACAAAGAAAAGTCCAGGACCAGATGGGTTCTCAGCCGAGTTCTACAAAGCCTTTAAAGAAGAGCTCATTCCAATACTCCTCAAACTATTCCATGAAATAGAAGAGGAGGGAACCCTCCCAAACTCGTTCTATGAAGCCAATATCACCCTGATACCTAAACCAGACAGAGACACATCGAGAAAAGAAAATTTCAGACCAATATCCTTAATGAACATCGATGCAAAAATTCTCAACAAAATTTTAGCAAATCACATACAAATATATATTAAAAAGATAGTGCACCACGATCAAGTGGGTTTTATCCCAGGGATGCAAGGTTGGTTCAACATTCGGAAATCAATAAATGTCATTCACCATATCAACAGACTTAAAGTTAAGAATCACATGATTATTTCAATACATGCAGAAAAAGCATTCGATAAAATACAGCATCCCTTCATGCTCAAAACACTAGAAAAAATTGGGGTAGTGGGAACATTCCTTAACATTATAAAGGCAATCTACGCTAAGCCCATGGCTAATATCATTCTAAATGGTGAAAAACTGAAAGCGTTCCCCCTAAAAACTGGAACAAGGCAGGGATGCCCTCTTTCACCGCTTCTATTCAACATCGTCCTTGAGACTCTAGCCAGAGCAATCAGACAAACCAAAGAAATTAAAGGGATACGAATAGGAAAAGAAGAACTCAAACTATCCCTGTTCGCTGATGACATGATTATATATTTAGAGGAACCTGGAAATTCCACCAGAAAACTTTAGAACTCATAAGTGAATTCAGTAAAGTAGCAGGTTACAAGATCAATGCTCATAAATCCAATGCATTTTTATACATAAGTGATGAATCTTCAGAAAGAGAAATTAGGAAAACTACCCCATTCACAATAGCCTCAAAAAAAATAAAATACTTGGGAATCAATCTCACAAAAGAGGTGAAAGACCTCTACAATGAGAACTACAGAACACTAAAGAAAGAAATTCAAGAAAACCTTAGAAGATGGAAAGATCTCCCATGTTCCTGGATAGGCAGAATTAATATTGTCAAAATGGCTATACTACCTAAAGTGCTATACAGATTCAATGCAATTCCAATTAAAATCCCAATGATGTACCTTGCAGAAATAGAGCAAGCAATTATGAAATTCATCTGGAAGAATAAAAAACCTAGAATAGCTAAAGCAATCCTCAGTAGCAAGAGCGAAGCAGGGGGTATTGCAATACCAGATCTTCAACTCTACTACAAAGCAATAGTAACAAAAACGGCATGGTATTGGTACCAAAATAGACAGGTAGATCAGTGGTACAGAATAGAGGACATGGACACAAACCCAAATCAATACAATTTTCTCATACTAGACAAAGGGGCCAAAAATATGCAATGGAGGAAAGATAGCCTCTTCAACAAATGGTGCTGGGAAAACTGGAAAACCTTATGCAATAGAATGAAATTAAACCCCTATCTCTCACCCTACACAAAACTCAACTCAAAATGGATCAAGGACCTCGGAATCAGACCAGAGACCCTGCATCTTATAGAAGAAAAAGTAGGTCCAAATCTTCAACTTGTTGGCTTAGGATCAGACTTCCTTAACAGGACTCCCATAGCACAAGAAATAAAAGCAAGAATCAACAACTGGGATAGATTCAAACTAAAAAGCTTTCTCTCAGCAAAGGAAACTATCAGAAATGTGAAGAGAGAGCCTACAGAGTGGGAGAATATCTTTGCCAACCATGCCTCAGATAGAGCGCTAATTTCCAGAATCTATAAAGAACTCAAAACACTCTACACGAAGAATACAAATAATCCAATCAACAAATGGTCTAAGGAAATGAACAGACACTTCACAGAAGAAGATGTACAAGTAATCAACAGATATATGAAGAAATGTTCAACATCCCTAGTAATAAGGGAAATGCAAATCAAAACTACCCTAAGATTTCATCTCACCCCAATTAGAATGGCGATTATCAAGAATACAAGCAACAATAGGTGTTGGCGAGGATGTGGTGAAAAAGGAACACTCATACATTGCTGGTGGGGTTGCAAATTAGTGCAGTCACTCTGGAAAGCAGTGTGGAGATTCCTCAGAAAGCTTGGAATGGAAACACCATTTGACCCAGCTATCCCACTCCTTGGCCTATACCCAAAGGACTTAAAATCAGCATACTACAGAGATACAGCCACATCAATGTTCATTGCTGCTCAATTCACGATAGCCAGATTGTGGAACCAACCTAGATGCCCTTCAGTTGATGAATGGATAAAGAAACTGTGGCATATTTATACAATGGAATATTACTCCGCAATGAAGAATGATAAAATTATGGCATTTGTAGGCAAATGGACGAAATTGGAGAATATCATGCTAAGTGAGATAAGGCAATCTCAAAAAACTAAAGGACGAATGATCTCGCTGATAAGCGGATGAGGACATATAATGGGGGGTGGGAGGGGTTAGCATTAGGTTTAGGGTTAGGTTTAGGGTTAGGGATAAGGAGAGCGGTAAGAATGAAGGAAAGAAGGACTGTATAGAGGGAAAAGAGGGGTGGGAGGGGTGGGGGAGAAGGAAAAAAAAATAAACATCATTGCCCTATGTAAAAAAAAAAAAAAAAAAAAAAGAATGCATTAGGGATAGAGATATTGGTTGCTTCTATATATTACTATTCCTTTGCATAAAGATTTGAGAGGATGGTGGTAGTTTCTGTATATTACTATCTGGGTTCATTTGATTACTTGTTCCTGATCAGTCCCTTTATCACTTTGCTTCAAGGTCCAAAGCGAGTCCTGCCACACCTACATAAAACATAATCTTTCTTCAAAATGTCTAATAACCTTGATTACTTCCTTTCTTATGGACTTTTAAGGTGATGGTAGAGATAAATTCCATGATAACTGACAATGAAACAGGCTAACAAAGAAACTGGTGCAGATCAGAAGAGGAAGGAAGAGGAAAAAAGGATAATTCTAAGGAAATAAAATAAGAATGACAACTTCCTGCTTTACCAGGAACCATAATTCAATTGAAAAGAATTTTACCAAACTGTTGGAGAGTGTGGGAAGATTTACCATAGTTTAAACACTGAGCAAGCAAATTATATATGCAGTAGTTAATAAAAATCTGGAAAAACAAAGTTGAATAATGAGAGGAAAATATTGCTATAGCAAACTACTATTTCAATTAATTGTGAAAATTATTCACATCAACAACATCATCATCATAATTATGATGATGATAACACTGAGTGTGATTTTGAGATAATTACAATGGAAAGATGAGTTGAAGAAAAAGTAAGGAAAGGAATAAGATAGATATACTCTTTATCTAATATGATAGGAAGATAGAGATCACGAACTTCATCTGGAAGAACAAAAGACCTCGAATAGCCAAAACAATCCTGAATAGAAAACGTGAAACAGGAGGTATCAGACCTTAAACCATACTACAGAGCAATAGAAACAAAACAGCGTGGTATTGGCACCAAAATAGGCAGACCAATGGTACAGAATAGAAGACACAGAGACAAAACCACATAAATACAGTCACCTCATACTAGACAAAGGAGTCAAAAACATACAGTGGAAAAAAGATAGCCTGTTCAACAAATGGTGCTAGCAAAACTGGAAATCCATATGCAGTAAAATGAAATTAAATCTCTATCTCTCACCCTGCACAAAACTCAACTCAAAATGGATCAAAGACATAGGAATTAGACCAGAGACCCTGCACTTAATAGAAGACAATGTAGACCCGAATCTTTATCACTATGGTTTAGGATCAGACTTCCTCAAAAAGACTCCCAAAGCACAAGAAATCAAAACAAGAATCAATAAAAGGGATGGACTCAAACTAAAAAGCTTTTTCTCAGCAAAGGATACAATCAAGAATGTGAAGAGAGAACATACAGAGTGGGAGAAAATCTTTTCCACATGCACTTCAGATAGAGCACTTATCTCCAAAATTTATAAAGAACTTACAAAGCTTTACACCAAAAATACAAAGAACCCAATCAATAAATGGGCCAAGGAACTGGACAGACACTTTACAGAAGAAGACACACAGGCAATTAATAAATATATGAAAAAGTGTTCAACATCTCTAGTAATCAGAGAAATGCAAAGTAAAACAACTCTAAGATTTCATCTTACTCCAATTAGAATGGCTATTATCAAGAACACAAATAATAATAGATGTTGGAGTGGATGTGTGGAAAGAGGCACACTTTTATATTGCTGGTAGAGTTGCAAATATGTGCAGCCACTCTGGAAAGCAGTATGGAGAATCCTCAGAAAACTGGGAATGGACCCACCTTTTGACCCAGTTATCCTACTCCTTGGTTTATACCCAAAGGACTTAAAATCAGCAAACTACAGTAACACAACCACATTAATGTTTATACTAGCTCAGTTCACAATAGCTTGATTGTGGAACCAACCTAGATGCCTTTCAACAGATGAATGGATAAAGAAACTGTGGTATATATACACTGAATAGGAATACTATTCAGTCATAAGGAAGAATAATATTATGGCATTTGCAAATAAATGGATGGAATTGGAGAATATCATGCTAAATGAAATAAACCAAGCCCAAAAAACCAAAGGCTGAATGTTTTCCCTGATAAGTGGAGAATGATATGTAATAGGGGTAGAGGGGTGGGGAGTGAGAGAAGAATGGGAAACTTTAGAATATGTAGAAGGAAATGAAGGGCAGGGGTATGAAAAATGGTGGAATGAGACAGACATCATTACCCCATGTACATGTATGATTATAAGAATGGTATGAATCTACATCGTGTACAACCATAGAAATGAAATGATGCACCCCATCTGTGTACAACAAATCAAAATGCAGTCTATAAAAAATTAAAAGCTAAATTAAAAAAATAAACAAGAGAAAATGCTGGAAGTAATGGCCTCATCATGTTGTCCTTAGTTCCATTGCATCCACAAATTCTTCTAGTCCTGTGAATATAAATTTCTTAGTAAATTCTAATATTAATAAATTCAGCAAAAATCAAACATGTTTTCAAGGACATGAGCACTACAGTAATACATGCTTGTGCCAAATCCTCATTTTTTATGTTTATTAATTCTGTTATCATGGGTCAATGATGCAAACTCTATTATATAGCCTTACAATCTACACTGCCTTTTTTGTTATTGTTGAATTACCACCAAACATCTACCATGTAACATTATTGTTAAGAAGCAGGTCATATAATCTTTAAAAGTTCTTTGTATAGTACCTCATGATGATATAATACACAATAAATAGTAATTTTTTTGTTATTAATTACTGTTATGTCCACAATTAACTTTACCCTGTGGCATCGGTTACATGTAGGAATCATTATATTATGACTTCAGTACTGCATTTTTGATTCAATGATTTATGTGGGTGATTCAGTTCTTAACTGCAGGCTGTGTTGCCAAAAATAATTTTAAATTTACAAGTGAGAGAAATAGATTTTTCCTCTGTGTCATTTGGAAATTCTAAGAAAGGAAGCTTCTTCTAGTCTCTAAAAACTGCTATGAAAAAAGTGAGAAAAAAATTCAAAGTTTCAATAATCTATTGACCTAAAGGAATGTATAAATAGGACTTTGGTATATTAAATAAACATAACTCTATAGTAACATCTAATAAAGTGAAAAATATAATTCCATGCTTCACATAATAGAGGAGACAAAACTGATATGCATTCGTTCCTTGGATCACATAGTGAGCTCTTGAGGAACTTTTAATAGAAAATTGAAAAGATAAGCTGATTTCATTCACAAAAAGATATAATTAAAATACTTCATTGAACTATTTCATTCTTTGTACAGTCATGTATTCAGTGAGATACTATAGTTCAATACAGTTAATAACCTTGATTAAAAAGTAAAGAGTTAAGACACTTTGTGGAACTATTTTTCCAATATGTGTATTTTGTCTATCTTTAATCTGTCTCACCTACTCTTGTAAGTCAAAATCAGTGTAAGGAACAACTAAGATAAATCTTTAAATGAAAGTAAAGTTTGGATCAATTTACTTCTTGATAAAGAAAAATCACAAAAATATATTCTGAAACCATCAATGGAACATAAGTATATAATTCCTTTAAGATATGTTAGGTTTTCCTCACATGCAAAGCAGAATGCATTTCAGTTTTAAATGACATGACTGGTCATTCTGATTCCCTGAGTTTTTTCTTAATTAATTCAAAATTAAATAATATATAAATCATACTGCACTAGCAATGCTGTAGAAGTACCAAAACAAACTGACCAGCGTTTCTTCTACTAAGAAATGTGCAATCCAGTAGACTTTGTGTGACCACAGCTCAGCAATGTATTATTCAGAAAAATAAAAGCAGAGAAAAAAAAGGGGTTACTTGTTTAAGTACATGACTTTCATATCTTGCTTATTGGGAAGAATGACCAAAACATTAATTAGATAGATGGCAGTTATAGTGCAGCTGCATTTTTTACAATAGCTGCTATCACTGAGTAAAGAATCATTTTGTGTTGATTTTAGAAGATGTTCATAGTGGGAAAGCACAAGTTTTGAAGCCAGGCTGATCCTATTTCTTAGTGCAGGAATAGGAGGTTGGCAAGTCATTTTATCTCACTAAGCCTTAGGGTCTTCATCTAGGAAAAGTGAGGGTAATAGTAATTTTTGCCCAAGGAATTCATGAAAAATTAGAGAAATCAAATATAATGTACCAGGAATAGCTTTCACATGTTGTTGGTCCTTCTGAAATCCTTATTAAACCAGGGGTGTGGGACTTGAAAACTGAATCTCTCAGACATATTTTAGTTATTCTTCACAGTGCCTGTGAATGTGCTGTATGTGTGTGTGTGTGTGTGTGTGTGTGTGTGTGTGTGTACACAAAAAGCCTGATGCATCCAGAAAGGCAGGCTGGCCATGGGCTCTGCTCAATTCACTGGTCTTGTCAACTCTGTCACCTCCTACTGTCTTGCACCTGGTATTTCACACATTTATATGGCCTGCCTAGCTCAGAAAACACTTGTGTTTGCAATCTCCACTCAAAGGGGGATGACAAGAAATATTCTTTTTTCATGGAACTCTTAAAATGAAAAAGAGTAATTATACTTTAGAAGAATTTCCTGTGGAAGGGGACATTAGAAGAAATTTCTGATAAAAGAAGACCTGGAGTCAGAGGAATGATGTCTTCCCTCTAACTGGGCCCTTTGACCCCTACATCCAGAGACTATGTATATTAAGGTGTTATTTTTAAATGGGTGATAAGAAAGGGGGAACTGGAGGCACTGGACTCTTCGTGTAGGTGACAATAGATGAGATATAAATTGGATATGTAAGTACTAAAATGGAAGGAAACACCAAAACCTCTGGAACCAAGAGAATGAAGAAATATCAGAATGAGCAACAGTTCAAGAAATAGATCTAGTAATTTAAATGACAGAAGTCCTAGTGACTCCTTAAAGCTGGTATAGAAGAGGGGTGAAACATCATCTACTTTTTAAATTCCCTGAGTTTTGGTTGTGGGAAGGAATGAAGAGGACACAGGTATCCATGGAATATTGGTTCATATAAAGCTGTATCATCTGAGCTGGAATGCATTTAGCCATTCACAGATCATCTCTGTTTTTCAGAAACAGTAATTATTTTTCAGAAACAGTAATTATTGTTTTAGTGCATATTCTAATATCATCCATGCATTCTGATATTTACTTATTATATAAACCTGTAAATATAATATTTACTTATTATATAAAACTGCTTTTCACAAAAGTGTTTTGGGGTGCCTATTATGCTTAATAGTTTGTAGATAGTTAGAAGAGAGCAGTGAACAGAGCAAACCAAACTCCCAGTCCTCATGCATCTTTATATATAGTCATGGAAGGAATCAGATGATGCACAAGGATATCTGTAAAATACATGTTATGCCAAGAAAGAAGAAGTGCTATGGGATACATAAATGAAAAAAGAGGGAGAGTATATATGTATAAATAGCAAGGTAAGGGAATACTTCCTTGAGAAGACAACATTTGAGCAAAAGGCAGGGTGATAAGAAGATACAACTTAATAGGGCCTGCTTGCAGACAAGGTCACATTTAATGAGTAGAGTGGGCTAGAATGATAGAGGGGATGAACTCCAAAAGGTCAGGAGGGAGGTAACAGAGACTGCACATGTCTTTTAGGTCACTTTAAGGGCTTTTATATCACTGCAAGTGGAATAGGTAGCCATTGAAGAGTTTTAAGCAGAAAAGTAGCATGAGATGATGCATAAGCAGGCTACCCTGGTTGTGGGGTTTAGATTGAAGCGAGCCAAAGGCTGAAGTAGGAAGACCAGTGAAGAGACCGTTATAATTATCCAGTTGGAGAAAGTGTGTGGAACAAGGAAGAGCCATGGTAATTGTGAGAAGAAGTTATAATGAATACACTAGGAATTTGGAGGTAATAGTATTTGTCACTGATGCAAACAATAGTATCTGAGTCAAAGAGGGGTACCATGGATAGCTGAGACTTTTGGCATGAACAACAACAATGATGGGTCTGTAAGATTGCAGGTGAGTCAGGTTTGTGGGAGGAATAGCAAGAAAACAATTTTGAAGGTGTTAATTTTGAGATGCCACTTAGAATTCTATACAATCATCTGGAAATCAGGACAGCAAGACCAGCTAGAGATGTAAAGTGGGAGTTAGAAGGTTGTAGAGGGTTTTGGAATCATAAAACTAACATGAATTTACTAGAGAAGATAGAGAAGGGAAGGCATTCTGAGGTCAGATAGGGAAGGGACCCAGTAAAGAACTCTGAATTGAGGGCATGGAGTAAATATGGAGGAAATTCTGGAGTGTTCTATTAGCTCAGGGATGACATGCTCCAGGGAAGGGGGAGTGGTAAGGTGATAAAATGATTCAAAGGACTGAGAACTGATCCCTTCACTCAGTAACACACAGGTCAATAGGGAAACTTTTATAAGGACAGTTTTAATGGACCATGGAGGCATAAGTATGGTGAAAGGGGTGCAAGAGAGAATGAGAAAGAGAATTAAATACATAGAATAAGAGTCACTGCATTAACAGCTTGTTAAGTACCTACATACAATATAAAAAGATAAAAACATATAATTGAAAAGAGTATGCAAAAGTGGAAAAGGGTAAAATCAAAAATAATCTTCACAGAGAAAAATAATTTTCTTTTCAATTGAGAGAAAATAAACAGATTCTAAACTTTAACCTTAGCAAGTAAGATGATTTGGCAGTGTTACAAATAAAATATCTCCTTGTATCTTTTGTAGTAACTTTAAAGTTCTTTCTTTTTGTCAATGATAAAGCAATGTTAATTCCAACAAGAACTGAATATATAGAATGAGAAATGTTATACATATGTATAACATTCACACATATACTTCACATTCATAGACACAGAACCAAAATAAGAGGGAATGATTTAAAGTAACGTCTTTAAGTATTCTTGTATGCTAAGATTGTAGAAAGTCGTGATTCATTCCCACACACAGTTATTTAAAATTAAAAGCCTGAATTTTTAAAAATTCATTAAAGCTTCAGAAAGTCTTTATTGTATCTGAGACTTGACACCAAAAATTTCCTTCCATACATATTTAAAGTGTTGTTGATGAAGCAAACTATTTTTGCTTTACTGAACAAGTACATAACTAATATAATGTGACCCAAATTATGGTCTTTTGAGAAGTACAGATTTCACATCATTAGAGGAAATTATGGAAAGAGCTTCCCAGAGACAGAATCCAGGAAGCAAAAACCAAGAGGGTTATGAATCACTCACCTCCCGAATATCCCTTTGATATTTAGTGTTCATTTCTTCTGTTTTAATGAGATCCTTTCTTGCTGTCTCTGCTTCCTGTTCCACCTCTCCCACTCGGGAAGAAAGGGCGGCTAGACGTTCTTTCATTTGGGCCATTTCATAGTTTTGCTTTTCAAGCAATTCTTGCAGTTCAACTATTTGACTGGTTTCATCCGTTGAGTCAATAGAGCCATTGGACAAACGCTGTAGGAATAGACCAAGAGATGGCACTTAGGATGTTCTTTATCCTTAAATTTAAAAAGTATTATGCAATTAAATAAATGAAATTGATGCAGCTTTCACACTGACAAATTAGAACTTCTGAAAAAAAGTTTTGAAGAAAGAACAAGTTTCTGAGAAAATAATTGATATTAAAATACAAAGGTAAATTAATAAATTTCAAAAAGCATTTGACTACAAATATACATATATATTTGTGTGTACACACACACAAATATATATATATATATACTTATGTTTGTATACATATGTAAAGTAGCATAAATCACATGTGATAACTGGAATTTATTATTTTAACAATAATTATATACTTTTTTATCAACATATATTGAGATAACAGCATATTATTTTTAATAGGTAGGTACACAGAAACTATAATATTTTTTATTTTTATTCAAAATCCTTTGTGAATTTTCAAACCTTAATTTGAATGACACATGGAAAAAGAACATATACACTATTTTTTAGAAAGTGGTAATTCTGACCCCACTGGTAGAAAAGTATAGCAGAGAAAAGTCTCAATCTCTATATTGTTTGCAACATAAACATTACATGTGCACACAACCCACTGGAAGGAAATGAAAAGGGTTAAAGATTTTAAGATCAACATTTCTACTTTTTGAAAGGGCCCTCCCAAAGCCAATGGACCCATGTCTTCACTAGTGAGCAGGACAGGCTAATATCCAAAGCATATGAGGAAATCAAACGCAACAGCAAACAAGCAAATAACCCTGTTACAAAACTGGCAAAGGATCTGAAAAGACATTACTCAAAAGAAGACATACAAATGTTCAACTTCACAAATTCAGTAAGATGAGACAAAGGGGAATGAAGGGAAGGGAGCGAGGATAGGAAAAGGAAAGACAGTGGAATGAATCTGACATAACTTTCCTATGTACAGATATGAATACATCACAGTGAATCCCACCATCTGTACCTCCACAAGAATGGCATCCTAATTAGAATAAGGTAGTATTCCATAATTGTATAATTTTACCAAAATGGATTCTACTGTCAAGTGTAACTAAAATGAACCAATAAAAAATAAAAAATAATTAGGGAGATGCAAACTGAAACCTTAATGAGATATCATCTTATCCATGCTAGAATAGCTATTATCAAAAAGTCAAAAGAAAATGTTAGCAGGAATGTGAACTGATTGAAACTCTTATATGCTGTTGGTGGGGAATGTAAGTTAGCACACAAATTTTAGAAATCAGTCAGGAAGTACCTTGAAAAACAGCAACCTAGAAATTGAACTACCACGTGAGTCAGTAATCTCACGTCTGGATGTATAACCAAAGAATCAAAATCAATCTCACAGAGATATCTGCACTTACATGTTCACTGCAGCACCATTCACAGTGGCCAACATAGGGAATCAACCTATGTGTTCATTGACTTATGAATGGAAAAAGAAAAGGTGGTGTATACACTAATAGAAACTATCCAGCCTTATCAAAGAAGAAAAGAGCCATTTTTTACAACATGAATCAATCTAGAGAACATTTTGCTGAGTGAACTAAGTCAGGCACAGAGAAAAGTTCTTCATGATCTCACTTATATGTAGAATCTAAAATAGTCAAATTTATTAAAGTAGAGAAGGGAATGGTGTAATCAAGGACAGGAGATAGGGGTGGGATGATAATAAAAGGGGAGATGCTAATCAGAGGGCACAAAGTTTCAATTAGAAGGAGTAGCCTTCAGTGGTCTATCGCACAGCATGGTGACTACAGTTAAAAAAGTAGCACATATTTCAAAATTGCTGACAGGGTAGATGTTAAATGTTCTCACTACAACAAAATGGTAAGTACTTGAGGTAAACCATTTGTTAAATAGCTTGAAAGTAAATACACTTGTCATTTAAAATTGTAAAAGGTGAACACTCCACTGACCAGTTGCTTGGGAGCAGATTTGTGGTGAGAGTAGTGCAAAAATTGGGAAGAAATCACCTCTATAAAGTAAAGGACAACCAAGTGGAAATAGGAAACTATGGAGAAAGAGCAAAGAAAGTACAGTTAGTCTGCTGTAGTGCTTGTTTAGCAACGTGGATTTGTTCCAATATTATAAATCTATCAGGAAATAATTTGAATGTAATACACATGTTGTGTTCTCTTATGTGCAAAGTTTGTTCCTGAGAAGTATTGGCTAACCCCAGGAAATGGCACCTAGCTGAAATAAGCCAAGTGAAAAACACATCAAAGGCACACATGCATCTTCCCCAAACATTTAATACCAATTAACCTCAGTCCCCTGCAGGTGGTGTAAGTTTACCATCCACACCTGAGTTACAACATTTTGCTGATCTTAGATACTTTGTCTACCACTTCACAATAAATGAAAGTCTTTTAACTCTTCTGACACCACTTCCTCAAAGAAACTTCAGGTCTTTTTCAAGTTAAAGAGTCATATCTATCTTAAGATATGTGTGATTCTTAACCATTCAACATGTGTAAAATTGTGTTACCATTTTTATTGGTACATTATACCTATACATAAGAGTGGAATCCATTATTCCATATTCACACATGCATGTAACATATTCCCGGATACTTCACTTTGACTCCCCTCTTCCCTTCCCTAATCCACTTGTTCCAATTTATACATCTTCATATTTTTTCTCTCCTTTTTATGTATTACCAAATTTTTAGGGTGGTGCTGTGAACCTCACTTCTTCCATTATACATGTATGAGATTTTTTTCTTTTTAAATCTATGGATAAAATTATATGAAGTTATCATGTACAGTAAGATGATCTGAAATTAGATGTAGAAGAGATAATTTTATAGAAATAGGAAATAGAATATTTGTTGCCATACCTGTCATTTTTTGGGGGGGGGTTGGTAATTTTGCATAGCTCATGAATTTTAGGAATGAAAACTTTTAAGAATTGACTGCAGCACAAGGGGGGAAAATAGAAGGTATCATAAAAATAGTAGGAAAGATGTAATGCAGAGAAAGGGAAAGCAGACAAATGGTTGGAAATGTTAAGTCTAATACTAATGCAATGAGAGAGCATAGAGGAAGAGCTAGGAAAATCTAAATTAAAAAGGCACAGAAAGATTAAACAGACTTACTTGCATTTTTTCAGTTGCCCAGAGGAATGTCTCTACTCCTCTAGAACTGGAAGTTCTGTTAAATCTTAAACTTGCCCAGTTACTTGTAGGTTGTGTATAGAGGTCAATGATATTTGAAATTATAACAAACTGCACAATCATACCTCAGGTATTATGGTTTTGGCAACTGGGTCTAGCCTTCTTCCCAAATCCAATTTCCAGCTGCTACATGGACCTTCTCAATGTACAGGTAGTTGTATATTGCAGGAGTTCATGGTTCCCCTCTTCTAAGGGCAATTGCTAGGTCCACGCCCAGCTCTGATCCCTTAGTAAGCAACACTCCCAGCAAGGAGGAGAATGTGGCCTGTGTACTGCAGCATCCACTTCCCTGTTCCTACATATTTGCAACATCACCTGCTCCTTTTACTAAAGTTCAGTACCCATATTACAACCATTCTCTGACCAGATGGTTAGTAGTATCTTCAAATAATTAGGTTTGTAGATCCAACTTATATCTTAAGAGAAAAATTAGCACTCAATCATGGAGTCCCTTATGAATAATATTTTTATGCTATACTAAATAATTTGAAAAATAGGAGAAAATCTCTGTATTATTGTTTTCATCATCATTTAATGTATAATCGGTTGGTAATTCATGAAATGAAAAAGAATAAACTACTTTAATTTGCAATAAAACAAAAGGGCCTCAAAAATATACTGAGAGTACACACTACATGACTCTATTGTATGAAATTCTAGAGTAAACCATTCTAATCTTTCATGGCAAGAAACGAAACTGGGGGTGAGATGGACTCTAAAGGGGCACAAGGACACTTTTAATGGTGATGGGAATGTTCTCTGTGTTCGGAGTGGCATTTGAATATGTATGTGTGTGTGCATGCAAATATATATCAAAATTCATGGAACTGTGCACTTTAATTGTATGCAAATTATACATTAGTGCATTCTTTTAAAAATACAAAAATCACAAAAAACTTTTTGTTATAAAAATATTTCTTATAATTAAAAAAATAATAGTTAGAATTGTAGAGTCCTAGAACTTTGGAGAAACTGAGACTTATGAAATTAAATATAAAGTTATGTAAATTAAAATGCAGAACTTTCAGTTCCCAAGTTGGTTCATCTATCCTTTACTATACTGCCTCTAATCAGAACATATAAATAAATAGGTTAAAACCATACGTGCTGTATAGTAGAGACAAGTACCAAGCATTCATATTCACATACCAAACATTCATATATTCATATATATATATAAAATGAGTACATATTTATATAGATATATGATGCATGTTAATATATGTGACAATATTTCTTCCATGAAATGAAATTATTCTAATTTTCTAATTAGAAAAGATGATTATTGCAATTTTGTGCACCTGTGGTCCATTAAAATCTTCTATAATATTATATATTTTTTAATGGGCTTAAGGTGAGAGGAATTTAACTAAATATAAACAGTAATCAGGCAACTAAAATAAAACTTTTCAAATGTTAACCTCTTTAATTCCTTCAAGGAGTAGATGTATGCTACATGATCTTCATGGTATTTTGAAATTTGGAACAATTCAGGGAAATATTTTTGATTTCTCAATTTGTTTCTTGAAGTATTTATGAGTCATTCATGTTTTTAAAAATGTGTAATTATTTTCTTTTGCAGTGTTGGGGATCAGATCCAGGGCCTCAGGCATGCTAGGTAAGCACTTCACCACAGAGCAACATTCTCATCCTGAAAAAAATGTGTGTTTTAGTCAACTTTTTCACCACTGCAACTAAAATCCCAACCAGAACAATAAAGTGTGGTGGAGGGAAGCAACTAACATGAAGATCAGAAAGCAGACTCCACTTACCTGATACCAAATATATGTATATACCCCAAAGACATGCTCCCAATGACCCACTTCCAGCCACACCCTACCACTTTAGTTACCACTCAGTTAATCCCATCATGGGATCAATTCACTAATTGGATTAAGGCTTTCATAACTCAATCATTTCTCCTCTACATCTTCTTGCGTAGTCTCACACATGAGCTTTTGGGGGACACCTCACATCCAAACCATAACATTCTGCCCCTGGCCCCCAAAAGGTCATGACCATTCACAATGCAAAATACATTTAGTCCATTCCAAGAGTTCCATAGTCTTAACGGTTCAAAATTTCGTAAAAGTTCAAGTCCACAGTCTCCTCTGAGCCTCAGGGCAAGTTTTCATTTTGAGCTCCTATAAAAATCAAAAGCGATTTACGAGTATCCAATATATAAAGGTATAGAGTAAACATTTTCATTTACAAATATAGGGGCATAGAAAGAAGGGATAGGATCAAAGCAAGACTGAAATCTAGCTGGGCAAACAACTCCTGTAGCTCTACATTCGGCATTTGAGGCAAATGTTATGGTGATATTCTGTTCAAAGGGCTTGTGTAGCTCCGCCCTTACTACCTTATTGTTTGCAACCTAAGTGACCTTTCTGTTGGCTTGTCTCTGCTGGATTCCTGCAACTTTCCTAGGACAATGTCCCACATTACTATCATTTCTTAATCTTGGGGGTCTCCTCTGCAGTTTCCACTTCCTCCTCATATTTCTACACATTGTTCTCTCAGGGGCTGCCCGCAGGGAGGCTGACCCAGCTGCACTTTGCCTGGCCTCCCAGGCCTTCCTTTGAAATCTTGCTGGCAGCCTCCATGACCTACTAACTCCAGCATCCTGTATTCCTGCAGAATCAGCACTGCATGGTTGATGCCAAGTTCTGCCACCATCTTGAGCAGTAGTAAATCCTCCAGGGACCCTGGATGCAGAAGTCTCTGAGTGCCTGAGTAGTCTCTGGGTGGCTGAGCATGTTGAAAAAACTTCCGAGGCCCCCTTGTGCAAGAAGTATTCCTCACTGATCTCTTTTCAAGAGGAGATTCACTTTTACTTCGTTGAGCCTGAGATTGGTGTGGATTTGCCAGCTCCTGAGATGTCCTGAAGCCATCTTTCTTATGGTCTCTGGGCAGTCTTCAGCATTTCTTTTTAGTGGCAGTAATGTCTTTCACAACTGCAATTTCCTGAGTCCCAGTTTTAATCTCACCTTTCAAGTCTTTGTTTTTCAAATCTTTCTGCTCCTAAATATCACAATAAACTTGTCTAAAAGCCTTTAGCAATATCCTTGCCACAGCTTTAATGCTATGCTGTCTAGAAATTTCTTCTGCCATATTAAAAAGTCTGTCGCTTTTAAAATCAGCGTCACAGAAAGTCTCAGGACAGGGGCAAAATGCAGACAACTTCTCAGACAGAACACAACATTAATGGCCTCCAGTTCAATTACCAATAGTGTTCTTCTCTTCCTCTAAACCTTCTTGAGTGCTGTCCTCACTGTCCACAGTCCTATTGACATTCTGGTTTGTGAACTCCCACCAGAATTGACCATTAAGCTCCACTTACAACAATGTGAAGCACTTCTAGCTTGTACTACTACACATATCAGAATTCCTCCCATCAATTCCAAAAATTAACCATGTGGTCAAATTCGTCACAGGAATGACCCCACTCCCAGTACCAATTTCTGTTTAGTCAGCTTTTTTGCTGCTGTGATTAAATGACCCGACCAGAACATTTTAGAGGAGGAAAAGTTCCTTTGGTGGTTCATAATTTCAGAGGTCTCAATCCATAGACAGCAAGCTCCATTCCTTGGGATTCGAGGTGAAGCAGAACATCATGGTGGAGAAACAGCTCACATGAAGATCAGAAAGCAGAGAGAGAGACGAGAGACTTCATTTGCTGGATACCAGATATATATACCCCAATGACATGCCCTGATGACATACCTCCAATCACACCCTAACTGCCTTCAATTTCCACTCAGTTAACCCATCATGGGATTAATTTACTGAATTAAGGTTCACATAATTGAATCATTTCTCCTCTAAATCTTCTTGAATTGTCTCATACATGAGCCTTTGGGGGACACCTCACATCCAAACCTTAACAATGTGTAATCTTTCATCTATTTGAATAAGTTTAAACATATTTTTCAGAGAACTTATTATATGTTTTCAAAATTTCAGAGTAGAATGTCATATTAAAATTGTGATTTATATTTTAGAAAAAAAATATTTTCCTTTTGCTCCAAATTATTGCTATCTTGATATACCTTTGAAATAAATTATGGCAAATTTACATGATAAATGACTGAATCAAAGGTAAATGCTTATTTTAAACAGCTTTATTGAGATACAACTCACAAACCATAAAAATTCACCCTTTAAAAGTGTAAAAGTCAGTAGAGTTTAGTATACTTACAGAATTATGTAATAATCAACATAAGATTTTCATCACACCAAAGAGAAACCTCCTACTCATTAGCAATCATTTACAACTTACTTTGCCCCAAGCCCTAGGCAACTATTAAATGACTTTCTTTCACTATACAGATTACCTGTCTGTGGGGAGTGAAGTCGGGTGTTATCAAAGGTGACCAAAAGTGACTTTTTAGAGCTGTCTTCAAATGTTAATTTATCAGAAAGACTTTTCACTCTACCATGTTACATATTTGTGTGTTCATTGTGATGTATTATATATTCCTACAGTTTGATCTCAAATATGTTTTATGTTTATCCTTCCCCAACACAACTGGTAAAAATGCCATCTTTCCAATTGTTCAGGCCAAAAACCTAGTGATTCTCAAATCCTCTCTTTTTACCATCTTCTAATCAATCTATTATTAGTTTTCTTTTTACAGTATATCTAAATCTGATTCTCAGGACCTCTACCCTTGCCACCCTTGTCTTGGCCATCTACTTGCAATTGAATTACTGTAAGTCTCCTAACAGGTCCTCTACTTCTAATCCTGTCTTTTATTAATTCTTAAAGAAGCTCCAGATTGCTCCATGGTGATCCTATTGTAGTGAAATTAAGTCTGTACTCCAAACTCTGCAATGGTTTTTTCATTCTACTTAGTAAAAATGCAAAATTCTTACAACTAGCAATGATCACTACCACCATTTCCTGGGATCTCCTATCCTTTTCCCTCCCTCAATGCCCTTATCTCTAAGATCTCTTTCCTGCTATCCTCTCATTTACTCTATTCGGTCACAATGGTAACCACACTGCTCACCTTACGTGTCAATCTCTCTTCTAAATAAGGCCTTCACTTTAGTTCTTCTTTCTTACTGAATGTTCTTTCTTTAATAATCCACATAGTGAAAACCCAAATTGTTTCAATGAGATCAACTTTGACAACCTATGTACCTGTCCCCTTCCTTCCTCTCACCAGGACCCTTGATTCTTGTTTCTTTGTCCTTTTTTTTTCAAAATGGTTTACCATTTTCTAACATACAAATGATTTACATATAAATAAATATGTGTATATGAATGTATATATACAACATATCAAAGTTACCTTCATGATTTGTTTTTATTTTAGCTAAGGTTTTTTTAAGGCTTAGCTAAAGCTTAACCTTATTATCTTTCATCTGAAACTTGACTTATTAATTTGGGTTAGAATACGACCACAGTGGCTAGCATGAAATTTATCAAACCTATTAATAGTGTGACTTAGTTGAAATTTCATTCATTGTGCTTAATTTTAATCACTGCTGTATCCTGTGGGGGTGTGGTTTAGCAAGGCATGATGGACTACATGTAATAGTGTAATTGATATTGTTTCTTTTGACCCGTTTGATATAAAGGGCATTCTCACTGAGGACACTTGCATGTATAATTCTACTATAACTTCATAAAAAAGGCCAAGACCAAACCTTTATGCTATGGAGTTCAAATATTCATCTAAACCTTTTCAGTAGTTTGCTTCATTAATTAAGTCACATTAACTAATGTGTTAGAAAATTATAGCTTTTGGTTGATTTAATTTGAACATACATATATATTAAGGTGGGATTAGGATTATTATTTTTGTCAGTTTAGTGTTTTGGAATGTTTATGATTATATGTATATTTCTATATGTGTATATATGTACCTAGGTCTATATTTGTTTGGTTTTAGATGAGACCTTATCTTAAGGGTATTGATTTAAGTTCTATGTATGTATTAGAATAGGAGTTAGTGTTTGAGAGGTTTCAATTTACATCTAAATGTTTCAGGAATTTTTAATGATAGGGAAGTGGAAGTTATATTAATTGCGATATAATATAGTGGGGTAATTTATTTTCATTGGTCAGATAATGGGTTTAAATAATGTATATATACAATTTAGGTTACTTTTAGTTATAACAAATTAATTTTAGGCAGTGTTTGATTTGAGTGATTTGTAGATACTAAGATGAGTCTGTAATTATGTAAAGATAAAAGTATTAGTATTTTTGTTAAATTTATATATATATATGTATTTATATGCATATAAAACAGAGGGTGTTAAATTACTTCTAACCTCTTCCATCTTGTCAAATCACAAGCTCTAGGAGGAAAAGGACCAATAATATATTCCCTCCTTGATGTACCACAAGTGCTTAGGAGGCATGTGATGGATATACAATAGAATTTTGATTTAATAAATGTTTGAATTTATGTTTCTCTTGTGACTAGAACAGTATATTCCATAATATAGGCACTTAAAATGTATTTGTTGAATGAGTAAAAAATGAATGTTTCCTTTAAAAAATGAGATGAATTTTAGAAAAAATGTAAGCATTCAAAATGAAATTAAATATAGAAATATATATTTAGCTATCCTCACATAAAGTTCATGAAAAAATACCTTCACAAAAGGCAAAGAGAGCTTAACCCTCCCACTTGTTTTAAAAGCACTGTATGGGTAAAATATCTTTATAAAAATATTGGGTAAATTTTAGAAAACCATTATTCTAAATTCACATTAAAATAAATAATAAGGTAGAAAGACAGCTTACACTTAAGATCAAATATATGGACTAAAAGTTTCAAAATTAAACTATATAGCAACATGCTCATTTCTCATAAGTCTGGGAATTTAAATATGTTCTTTCACATTCTACCAGGTAAACAATGAAAATATAAAATGTCTTTTTTTTGTATTGGATAATCCTTTACAAAATTATCTTTTAAATGTTTTCATCCCACTTCTAGCTTTAGCATGTATTAGCATATACTATACCATATCTTTGAAAAACAGTGATATAGTGAAATTAGTAAAGTAACCATTTTCATTTTGCAGTTTATGGTGATTTAATTGTTATTGCTTGTTTTAAACGTATGTTAGTGGTTGCACACTACTCCTCTACTTTGCCAAAAAATAAGAGTGTATTAAACATTAATGAACAATCTTTTATATTCAAGTGGTAAAATCATTTTTGCTGAATATACAGAACAGAGGGTGTTTAAATTACTATGTTAATGTAACTTAATTTCTTCTCTGGAATAGAGACTTCTTTTAATATGTTTTGGTTTTTAGTTGCTGATGGACATCTACTCCATTTATTTATATGTGATGCTGAGGATTGAACCCAGTGCCTCATACATGCTGGGCAAACACTCTACCACTCAGCTACTACACCAGTCCTGGAATAGAGACTTCTTGACAAGCTATTCCAGAGGACTTAGGAGTTATATTAACTCTAAGTTTTACAGTTAGATGAACACTACTTATGCAGAAAGAATATTTGGTTGACATTAATTCTGGAACTATTTCATTTGATAGCTGATAATTTACACTTTTTTATAAACATATTTCTAACTGGATTTGTGTGTTTTTAACACCTCTTTTTCCAACCATAAGTCCTTGCTTCTGTCTTATTGACCATTAGTCTCTTATGTGGTTTACTTTTCATGATTTATTTATCTTTCTAGAAAAAACAGCAATAGATGGGATCAAAGTAGAAATTTAGAATTTATTTTAGTATTCATTAAAGTCATATATTAAAGGCACAGTTATACTAAAATCTATCAGTGCTTAATGAATAAACACTAAGCAGTTCCATTCCATTTTCAAAAACTACAATATTTTATAGTTCAAGAGAAATTACTAATTATCTGATCAAAGCTGTAAAACCAAGATTTCCAATGATTAACATAAATAATCTAGAACTGATAATTACTTGCTGGGCTGGGAAAAATCTATAAATTTGAGGAAAGACTTATAAAAATATTTTATTCTGTGACAAAAGAAATGAAGTACTGAAGAAATGTAGAACTAAAAAATAAATAACATAAATCCAGACAGGAAACATTCATAGGTATATATAAAAATATTAAGAAAAATAACAAAAATCTAGAACTGTAAATTTAGTGTAAGTCAGTAATGTATTGTGGAAAATAAAAGTACATAATAACTGAATGAGTGCCTAAATCCATCAGTGATTTCCCAGAGAGAGAATAAAGTCTAAAAGTAAACTATATGAATAAATCCTTAACAAGACTTGTCGGGGTTTCCGGGACCCCCAGCCTTAGGCATGGTCAAGATGGCGCCTGACACTGAGCCAAAAGCGGCCAGCTATACAGTAAACAACCAGTGAATTCCAATGATTGGCTAGTTAACGATGTGATTAGAGCATGCCCCCCTCGTGTACCTATCCTATGCTTGCAGCTGTCTGCGTTTACCTCGTGTACTCTCCCCTGATTGGTTGAAGTGTATATAAGCCTGGTGGGTGGGAGAGTAGAGAGGCGGCGGAGGCTGAAGCTGAGCTGGAAGCTGGGAGTGCGCGGAAGCTGGGAGTAAGAGAAGTGTAGGAGAGGGACTGTGCATAATAAACTTCCAAAGCTTCAGACATTTGTCGTGTCTCTCTCTGCGGCCAGAGGGAGCGCGATAAATACTTTGAACCAAAAAGGGACTTTAAAAGATTTTAACCAGTGGAAAGTCCTAGCAAATTTTTCTGTTCTTTTTTATAGATCATTGTGCTCTTTATAGTACTTTCATTCTCCAATTTGGATTTGTCTTCAAGTCCTCAAGTAAGATCATATATTCCATCAGAACAAAGCCAATAACAGCATGGTTAACATTTATTTAGTAGCTAAGAACACAGAACTGATCAATAGTCCGCTACTCTCTGATAGACTAAAGGGTTCACGACAATTATTACACTGTGCTAACCCTTATTAAGTTCTATGTGTGAGGCAGTATTACAAGTGCATGATGTACACTTGGTTATTAAATCGCTATAACAACCTATTGTATACAGAAAAGGAAATGGGAGCAAAAAGTATAAGTGTTTTACCTGAGGTCAGACTAATTGAAAGTAATGAGATTAAGATCCGAACCTAAGCATTCTCATTCTAGTATCATACTCTTAGGAATTTTTTCTACTCCCCCCTCCTTCCTTTTCTCCTTTGTTTTTTTCCTTTTTATCTTTCTCTTTTGTTCATTCATTGTCTCATTGATCCATTAATCCAATCATCCATCAAAACTTTTCAATTTGGTTAGCTTCTAGGATATGCAAGATGTTAGGTTGGGTACTCAGAATGTGAAGACTCCTGTCTATAAGTAATATAATATGGGAGGAAAAAAAAATAAATAAACAAAGACAAGAAAACAAATCCATTTCTAGGAACCAGAAAGCATTTAAACACTAGGGAAGCCTAGTGTTTCAGGGTCATGACCTCAGGATACTTTAGGTCTGCCTAGACTGTTTTTGTTGATCTTCATAGTAGGTTTTTTTTTTTTACTCTCAAAAATCAGAACTCACTAATCAAATCTTGTCTCACAAATAACCACATTTTGTCTTTGGTTCAAGATTTTCCATCATAGAATTCTCATTTTAGTTTTAAGTTCTGCATTGACTCCTTCAGTCTCTTACATATCATATAAGCCATCTAATCACAGTTCCTGCAAACCTAGGTCCTGGGTGACACGAGGAGAGGGAAGGAGGAAGTTATTTGGCACAATTATTGGGAAACTTCAAGGGAATAGGAAAAATAAGAATGTTCTCATTTCAATTATGAAGTTCATAGTTACTCTCTGTTAGACTAAAGCAATTAACTGGATCACAAGGAGATCTGAGAAATCATAAGGAAAACATACCATGAGGGAAGAAGTTATAAACTGGGACCTGAGTCAGACATTACTGGTCAGGGTGGTCCCAGCCTGTTGCCTGGTGGGATCTAGAAGACCTTTCTGGCTAGTCATCATGATGGAGTTTGGGAACACAAGTGAACCCAAAACTTAGTGGGTATATCTTAGAGGATGGGAATGTATTTCTGCAGAACCGTGGTGGCAGGAGTTGTCACTACTGCTGCTGGAAATTCAGAACTAGGCCAGCAACTGACATGAGATAGTCTCATTTGACCTGTATGTCAGGGGGTTATTGCATTGGTGTGTGTTCAGAACTTCATTTGAGGGGAACACCTGCTTTCAAGAGTGACGCTTTGAGGATTTAAGGGATATAATAGTAGTTTTAAGAAAATGGTGGCTCACTTGCTACCTAATCAGATTTTCCAGTTCTCTTTTCATGAAAAAATAAAAAACAGGACTGAACCCTTTGACCTGTTTAAGTTTTCAGGGTTCTTGGATAATTTAAGTAGATAATAAGTGGCCTTAAGAGAGTACCACCAAATTTATATTCATTTGGATCACTTGGGCTCTTGAACTTCAGCTAGTCACAAGAGAGCTCAACCTATATGTATTCCAATCAGGTCTTACATTTATATATGTAAAGTATTATTCATAGACATAATGATAATAAATATGAATCAAGCACTAAAGAGTTTTATCCTTTTTTTACTTCAAAAATTTACTTTTGGAGAAATTTACATACATATGGCTAAAATATAAAAATCAAATTTCTTATCTTTAGAAAAAGAAAAATAGTCACTACCAGAATATCTGTCAATGAAATCAACAACTTTTAAGAGATGTGTGAATCTTATTCTAAAAATAGCAAACTTGCAAAGGAAGAGAAATTCTATATCTGATAAAACTTGTCTAACAGCTACTATGGTAAGCAACATAATTAATGAAACTTGAGCAGCATTATCATTAAATTCTCAATTTTTTAAAGCCTTTTTATTAAACTTGGCAACATGAAGTTGGCTTTATAAAGTTAAGTGTGCCATACCACTCAACATTGTTTTCAAGTCTTAGCCAATGTATAAGAAATAAAGAAATGAAACCAGAAAAAGAACAGAAGGGAGAATAAAACCCTCTTTATTTTCTTAGCTATTAGAAAAGCAAAGAACAATGAACTCTTAGAACAAATAGTAAGCAAGTTTGGTGGATGCCATGTCAATATTTAAAATTCAGTACTATGTTTATATGCCAATATTAATTTATTAGGAATGTAGGAAAAAGAGATAATAATAACTATAACAACAAACTATAATGCCAAGAAATAAATCTAAAAATCTGAAAGACCCCCCCAAAAAAGTTAATCAATTTTATTGAAGAATATAAAGCATAACACAAATGGAGGCATAAGCCTTATATACAAATATTAAAACAGTATGTCACAGATATGATTTTTTTCACAAATTGCTTCCATAATTTAAGAAGTTCCAATCAAAATCACAACAGGGTTTAAAGATGAAATTTGAAAAGCTCTAAGAATTACAATAAGCTCTAAGAATCATGATTTATAAAGTTTCACTAGTTGAAACAAAGCAATATACATCTATTTATTCATTAAATATATTTATTAAGTGCTTATTCATGTTTTAGGAATTATTCTGAGGACCTAAGCCACATTACGAATAAAACAAATATATTAATTCTTACTGAGCTTATTTTTTAACTGTGGGGAAGACAGTAAATTATAGACATTATAAATAAATTATATACTACATTAGAGTATGTTATGACATTTAAACAAAGATATAATGAAAGTGAGGAAGTCAGCCATGCAGATATTTGGAAGAAGGCAAAAGCATGTCCAAGGTCAACAGGAGGTCAGTGTGGCTGGGTGGAGCTGGAGATGAAGTCAGAAAACACAGAAAGCCAGAGCACGTAGAGCTTTGTGTAAATAAGAAGCATGTGTTGAGTTTTTGAGCAGATGATTGACATGTTTAGATAAATGTTTTAAAACATCACTTTGATTCATGCCATGTTGAAAATAGACCATGGAGGAGCCATGAGAGATGCTGAGAGACCTGATAACAGGTGATTACAATAATCCAGGTGAGAGATGATAGTGATTCAGACCACAGTAGTTAGTGGATGTGGTGCAAAATGGTCAGATTCTGAATGTATTCTGAAGGTACAGCAAATAGAATTTCTTTATAGTTTGATGTGGTGTGTAAGAGATAGGGAGGACATGATAATGATACCAAATTCTTGAGTTAGAACAGTTGGAAAGGTAGAGTTTTCATAACCTGAAATGAAGTAGATGGAGCAGGTTTTGGGGGGATAAAAATAAGTTTTGTCACTTGAATATGTGGTGTCTTTTAGATATCCAAGTGTACATGTTCAACAGGTGGTGGAGTAGACATATTTGGTTATTGGGTCTAATTGATTATCTGGGAAGATTTGTAATTCATTATCAGAT